>NC_056730.1:124469929-124644929 GCF_019279795.1 Protopterus annectens | reverse complement strand
ATGCTCTGACCATTGGTAGGGTTGCCACATTTTCATATGGCCAGGATGGGATATATTTGGGACACACATCAGATTTTACAGGCCAACACATACCCATGGTCAGTACAGCGGATAGTACTTTTGTTTTATGCCTAAATGTAAGCTTATTGTTGTAGCAGTTTAGATGCTTCTTCTGTTTCATTTACTTGCTTATTCTATTTCTTTTAACATGTAGGTATGTTACATATAGAAATAACTATTGTATGTGATTATTACATGAGATGTGGGACATAATTATGTTATACGGTCGCAGGATATTTTACATTTTTAATGGTTTTGGTATGGACACAACTGCCCAGATGGGGACTGTCCCCTCACAATGTGGGACAGGTGGTAACCCTGACCATTGGGCTAGACTTAGCTATTGGCAACGCGCTAACATGATGCATTATGCGTTTCGCTTCCACTTGGTATAACTATCAACACTGCATTAGAATACAGGCACGGGGTTTTAAATGTCATTTGTTTGAGGGATGGGGACTCAGTATTCAGCTACGTTCATTTGTGTTTGCTTCATATTTTTGTGTTCCCAAGAACTATCTTGCAAGCTTTGCATACATTTCAGTATTCACAGACACTGACAGGTGTGATTACTATTGGAGGCAGGCTGTAATATTCAGCATTTTAGGTTGCACGCAACCAGCCATGTCCACGCCTCAGTGCGGTGCTTCGACATGCCCCATGCACTCACGCACGTTTCCTATACATGTGGATGTGGTGGCAGTGCACCTTCATTAATATGCATATGGCGCTACTGCACCATCTCTACGCCTAATGCTTTCCTTGCACAGAGCTTCATGAATCCCAGGAAAGTGTATTCGCTGAATACTGATTTGATGATTTCAGTTTTCAACAACATGATATAGGCCCACCGTGGACATGAATGTGTGTACTTTTTATTGACCTCATCACCAAAGCATAAATGGATAAGTTGGCTATTTTTCAGAAACACAGGGTCTTTAAACCGAGGTGATGTCCATAAATATTACAGTGCATAAAAAATATCCCAACTAACACCCAAATCAGATGGAAAAAAGGCTGCACAGACAAACCATTCAGTAAAAACTGCTAGTCAAGTTATAGTTCTTACTGTGTGATACCTTAAACCTCCTGTAATGGAGGACTATGGGATATATGCAAATGACCCCTTAAGGATATCGAATGTTTCAGCTACATTGCTTTTGAATGTCCATGAGTTTTTTTTTTTTAATTTTTAAGACATTATGGTTACATTCAAGCCAATAAAGCCAAACCCCACTAGCTGTGGACATGCAAGTTTTGGCCTTTTTATTAAATGCATCAGCACAGACATAAAAGGATAGTTTGGCTATATTTCAGAAACACATTAAACTAAGCTAATGTCCATAAAGATTAAGGTGACAGCAAAATACCCCAATTAACATGCAAACAAATTGGTAAAGGGGTCACACAGACAAAACAAAAGCCATGAACCTGAAACATTTTTCTTATAATTTTATGGCCCTTCTTTTGGGTTACATTTCTTATGCTCCTGACATTCCAATGTGTGTTTATACAGTGCATTACTTTCCTTTCCTAATCTTACACAAGTGTTCAAATATAATTTTCCTAACATTTCACTCTTTCTTTCCCACGTAAAATTATTGTCAGGCATCACAAAAAAATATATAAATGAAATATAAAACAGACTATTTAAAAGTGTGTGAAATGAGTTTCACACTAGTTCTGTTGTTTGTGCATGTTTCAACCATTATTTTTAGTTCTTTAGTCCTTTTGAAAGTTGCTAAAAGAGTTTTCAAACCAAAAACCTATTAGATATGTGACTTTCTCATATGTCAGTTTCAGCATCAACACATAATGCATAAAAAACATATTTCCATCAGTGCCTTCTTCATTTCTACATTTCTATAGAAATGCAAAATGTCAAAACTCCACAATGACTTCTCCAGGTCACAGTTCTAGTTAAATAAATACAGTTTGGATATGCCACTTATTACCACCACAGAAAAGTACAACTTCCACAATTCTGATAAGATGGGAAAAAGTGCAAAGCATGCTATTATAGCTCCATACCAAAGAGAAATGATGTTGGAGCTAAGCACTCTTTCACAGAACTATTTTGATCTCAATATATTACAACCTTACACAGCCAGGCCTTCCATTCTGATAAATAAAGTTTGGGTAAAAAAAACAAATGTGCATATCTGTCTATCTATCTATCTATCTATCTATCTATCTGGAAAGCATACATTTCACTACTGTATATATGTGTGAAAGTGTGTGTATGTGTCTATTTGTGCGTAAGTGTTTTCACTATTCACTGTATTGTCATTCTTTTCTTTTCATAATTTAAGGACTTCACATTGCAAGCCAAAACACTTCAATAAGGTGCCATGAGTGTGTGTGTGTGTGTGTGTGTGTGTGTGTGTGTGTGTGTGTGTGTGTGTGTGTGTGTGTGTGTGTGTGCGCATTTGTATTTTGAATCTGCCTTACTATAAAATGTCATACAAAATATCATAGCTCCACTCTGTACTCCAACATGTCAGCATTCCTGTCAATAGCAGTGTTCCGCTGCTAATCCATACGAAAAATAGAAGCAGAATGGGATGGCTCCCATCAGAAAAGTACTACAGTGACATATCATGTGTTCTGGAAATAAACACACATACACACACATACACACAGGCACAAGCACATGCACACACATTAACACAAACTGAATCACACAGAGAAATTGAGACACAAAAACACACATGCACACAACCACACATAGAACCCCAGATGCACGCATAGATAGACACAGAAATACACACAGATTCACACATGTATGCATTTGCACACAAGCACACACACACACACACACACACACACACACACACACACACACACACACACACACACACACGCATACACACATGGCTCTCTAATGAAGTGTTGAGACTTACAATGTCAAGTCCTAAAGTGATAAAAAATGACTAAAAATGCAGGAGAAGTGGAAATATCAAACATCTGTCTTATAGGTTCATAGGTTGGTACTAGGCTATCAGCCCTAGGGCCTATACAAGCCTAGCCATAACAATTCCCTGGCTATTTCTTCCCACACAATTTACTTCCCTGGACCCCTGTCTAGCATGGCGACTGACGTGATCCCAGGGGTGAATTTCCTTTCTCCCATCCAATCATCAAGGTTCCTTTTGAAGAGGACCAAAGAGGCACTCTGCTTGACATGTATGGGCAATCTATTCCAGAGTCTGGGGAGTCTCTGAGTAATAACGGCCACACAGGTACAAAACTCACTTTCTAAAGCCAAGAATACAGCATCCATGGGACCAGATGACATCCCGGGCTGTGTACTACATAAACTACAATATGAACTGGCACCTCACCTAAGTGTCATGTTTAATCATAGCCTCACCTCAGGTTTCATGCCCACTGAGTGGCGCAGAGCTACAGTTATCCCAATCCACAAGGGAGGATCCACCTTGGATCCCGGAAACTACCGTCCCATCAGTCTGACAAGCCTTATCTGCAAGGCCATGGAGCATATTATCATGGAACTTATAAACAAAGACATTGGCAACCTTCAAACACTGGACCCCACCCAGTTTGGGTTTGTGAAGGGCGATCTTGTCTCCTGAACCTGATTGACTTCTTTGAATCAGTCTCCAGAGCCATGGACAAGGGTAAGTGGTCCACACAGCCTATCTAGACCTTGCCAAGGTCTTTGACACCATCCCCACTCTGGAATCATAGATAAACTTACTAAGTTGGGTGTTAATCCCTATGTCACCCAATGGGTTGCTAAATGGCTTACTGATAGAACCCACACTGTAAAGTAGCCGACTCAAATCCAGCTTCAGACAAGTGACAAGTGGAGTATCTCAGGGTTCAGTCCTGGGGCGCTCTTGTTTGGCATCTACTTCTCTGAAGTACAGGTCAACACTAAGGGACTCTGGCTAACAAAGTTTGCAGATGACTGCAAACTGGGAGCCATTATTGAATCCCAAATGATGTGGATACTCTACAAAGAGCCTTACAGAAACAGATGCTTGGTGCCAGAGCCATGGGCTCAAGCTCAATGCCAAGAAATGTATTGTTATCCCCTTTGGGAAAAAACATGTATCCATGAATTACCATATAGCTGGCAGTACACTAAACACAGAAAGTGTGATAAGAGACTTAGGGACACAGGTGGACAGTGGTCTCACCTTCGATAACCACATTGCCACAACAGTCAGGAAATCCTTCTATGTGGCACACCTCATCACGAAGGGCTTTTCATCCAAAAAAAGGAGGTCATTGTCCCACTGTACTCATCCCTCATTAGACCCATTATAGAATACAATGCCCCATTTGGTATGTACCTCTCAAGACATCTGCAACAACTGGAAAGGCCTCAGAAATACCTCACTAAAAGAATCACAGGCCTAAAGCAGATGCCCTACACTGACCACCTTAAAACTCCAGCTATACTCTGCATATCGTCTACTCAGAGGCGATCTGCTTAACATTCAAGGCCATGTCAAACCCAGAGCTGTTGGACATGCTACACTTAAAGAAATCCCAATCCCTCAGAGCTATGCTCCAGGGATCTAAACCTTGTCATCACAATAAACAAAACATGCTGGAGGGATAGGTTCCTGACCCAGAGACTCCCCAGACTCTGGAATAGATTGCCCATACATGTCAAGCAGAGTGCCTCTTTGGACCTCTTCAAGAGGAACCTTGATGTTTGGATGGGAGAAAGGAAATTCACCCCAGGGATCAAGTCAGTCGCCCTGCTAGACAGGGGTCCAGGAAAGTAAATAATGTGGGAAGAAATAGCCAGGGAATTGTTATGGCTAGGCTTGTATAGGCCCTAGGGCTGATAGCCTAGTACCAACCTATGAACCTATGAACCTATAAACCTATCCCTCCAGCATGTTTTGTTTATTGTGATGACAAAGTTTAGATCCCTGGAGCGTGTGGCTCTGAGGGATTGGGATTTCTTTAAGTGTAGCATGTCTAACAGCTCTGGGTTTGACATGGCCTTGTATGTTAAGCAGAGATCGCCTCTGAGTAGACGATATGACAGAGTATAGCTGGAGTTTTTAAGGCGGTCAGCGTAGGGCATCTGCTTTAGGCCTGTGATTCTTTTAGTGAGGTATTTCTGAGGCCTTTCCAGTTGTTGCAGATGTCTTGAGAGGTACATACCAAATGGGGCGTTGTATTCTATAATGGGTCTAATGAGGGATGAGTACATTGGGACAATGACCTCCTTTTTTCTGGATGAAAAGCCCTTCGTGATGAGGTGTGCCACATAGAAGGATTTCCTGACTGTTGTGGTGATGTGGTTATCGAAGGTGAGACCACTGTCCACCTGTGCCCCTAAGTCTCTTATCAAACTTTCAGTGTTTAGTGTACTGCCACCTATATGGTAATTCACGGATACATGTTTTTTCCCAAAGGGGATAACTATACATTTCTTAGCATTGAGCTTGAGCCCATGGCTCTGGCACCAAGC
Source organism: Protopterus annectens (assembly GCF_019279795.1). Classification (NCBI taxonomy): domain Eukaryota; kingdom Metazoa; phylum Chordata; order Ceratodontiformes; family Protopteridae; genus Protopterus; species Protopterus annectens. The sequence goes on along the minus strand of NC_056730.1, from coordinate 124,639,408 downwards.
ATCTGTTTCTGTAAGGCCCTTTTGTAGCGTATCCACATCATTTGGGGATTCAATAATGGCTCCCAGTTTGCAGTCATCTGCAAACTTTGTTATCCAGAGTCCCTTAGTGTTGGCCTGTACTTCAGAGAAGTAGATGCCAAACAAGAGCGGTCCCAGGACTGAACCCTGAGGTACTCCACTTGTCACTTGTCTGGAGCTGGATTTGGAGTCGGCTACTTTTACAGTGTGGGTTCTATCAGTAAGCCAGTTAGCAGCCCATTGGGTGACGTAGGGATTAATGCCCAGCTTAGTAAGTTTATCTATGATTTCAGAGTGGGGGATGGTGTCAAAGGCCTTGGCAAGGTCTAGATAGGCTGTGTGGACCACCTTACCCTTGTCCATGGCTCTGGAGACTGATTCAAAGAAGTCAATCAAGTTCAGGAGACAAGATCGGCCCTTCACGAACCCAAACTGGGTGGGGTCCAGTGTTTGAAGGTTGCCAATGTCTTTGTTTATAAGTTCCATGATAATACGCTCCATGGCCTTGCAGATAAGGCTTGTCAGACTGATGGGATGGTAGTTTCCGGGATCCAAGGTGGATCCCCCCTTGTGGAGTGAGATAACTGTAGCTGTACGCCACTCAGTGGGCACAAAACCTGAGGTGAGGCTATGATTAAACATGACATTTAGATGAGATGCTAGTTCATATTGTAGTTCATGTAGTACACAGCCCAGGATGTCATCTGGTCCCATGGATGCTGTATTCTTAGCTTTGGAGAGTGCGTTTTTTACCTGTGTGGCCATTATTACCGGAATTTGGCAATCTTCCGGTATTGAGATGGGCCATTTAGGGGGTGAGAGGGGGGTGAAGTTGGCACTGAATCGATCTGCCAGGATATTGGCCATATCATTGGGATCAGTATATTTAATGCCATTCTGTTTTAGCTCAGAGCAGATCTGAGCATTGCCATTTAGATTCTTGACATAGTTATAGAATGCCTTGTTGTCTTTGGAATCTTTGGCAATTTTATTTTCGTAACTAGCTTTGAAGGATTTTATGAGGGATCTCAGTTTCTTACTGAAGCTGGTAAGGAAGTTTTTTGCATCTTGGGATTTTCCTCTTTTCTGCAACAGTTTCTTCCTTTTGTTGTAAAGTTTGTTTATGGCAGGAGACCTCCAGATTGGCTTCTTTTTTTGGATGAGAGCATCTTGGTTCTATTTGGGATGGCACGATTTATGCATGAGTGGATGTGCTCATACAGTGCCTTAGTGTAGGATTCAGCAGTTGAACTTTCAGCTCCTGTCTGCATGGGTGTCATGAAGTTTGTCACTTCTGACTTGAGTAGCATGAAGTTGGCTTTGGAGAAGTTTTTTATGGAGATTTCCTTACTGGGGGGTGGGGGTGGGATGCGGATGTTAAGGGTGATTAGCTTATGGTCAGACGTGACTAACAAGGGGGTGACCATAGGTGTGGAGCATCGATTTCCCATGTTGGTAATGACCAGGTTTAGGATATTGGAGCCCCTGGTGGGACTATGGATTAGTTGATCCAGGTCGTTGGAATTTATGAATTCCAAGAACCGTTGGGCAAAGGTGTTGGTACATGAGTAGCTTTCCCAGTTAATGGCAGGGTAGTTAAAATCACCCAGTATTAGGGTGTTTGGTTCTATCTTAATATTTTCCAGTATGTTTAGAAAGGTGTAGTGAGAATCTTGGGGTATGGTGGGGGATCTGTAGGAAGCTACAATTTGGATTGCAGTCTTACCTAGTGTTAGTTGCACCTGGAGAATTTCAGACGCATTGTGTTGGGCAACTAGCCTGGTGGTGTGAATATCCTTGGTGAATATTGAACGTCTTCTCTTTAAAACTTGCATTTTGCAAGGTGGGCAAGCTCCATACACCTCCAAAACTATATATACCAACTCCAAGAAAATTAAGCTTCAGAGAAACGGTAAGCACAGATTTTTGTTCAGTCAGTCTCTGCGTTTCAGGATTTAACATTGTGGGTCTTTACATTTCAAATGATTACCACCACACACACAATCACACATGGACTCATAGACAAACAAACACACACACCCATATAGATACACACATACAGATGGTCTTGTTGATATGCAGTCATTTACAAATATTCAGTACTATCCAACCGTTTCTAAAAGTGCATTCATGGAAATATTTCAATATAAATAACCAAGATAATAGAGAACTTACTTTAAAATTAGCAAGAAATTAACAAAATCAAAATATAATAAAAAGACTAGATAAAAAGTACAGAGGTTGATTTTTAAGTGGGATAATGAACTTTAAGGTATACATTATCAAGAAATAATACACTTTCTAAGGTTAGTGATTTGGTGGCATCATTTCTTTCATTTATATTCATAGGTTCACATGTTCATAGGATGATACTAGGCTATTGGCTGAAGGCCCTTATAAGCCTAACCAAGAATTTTACCCATGTTCCCACAAAGTCAGCAACTGCTTTCCCTGTCCAGCCATCCAGTTTCCTTTTAAAGAGGGCTAGTGAGGTACTCTGCTTAACATGGAGATGGAGTTGTTGGGACATAAATCTATCTCTCCAACAAGTTCTATTAATGTCACAGACCAGGTTGAGACCTCGAGTGCAGGTTGTGTGAGTGGAGTTTGACTTACAGATATGCAGAGACTCCATCAAGGCTGAGTCTGAGACAGTCTTGTATGCCAGACATAGGACACCTCTGACCAGTCTATATGATACTGAGTAGAGGGACAGGGCTTCTAGCCTATCTGTATAGGCTAGATGTTTGAGACCCTGGATTTTCCTGGTCAGGAACCTCTGTGGTCTGTCTAACTGCTGCATGTGCTTGGCAAGATACATGCCGAAGGGGGCATTGTACTCAATAATAGGTCTGATAAGGGAGGAGTACAGGGATGTTATGATCTCCTTGTTCCTGGATGAAATACCCTTACTTATGAGGTGGGCCATGTAAAAAAACTTTTGTATAACAGAGGCAATGTGGTGATCAAAAGCCAGGTTGCTAACAACCTGGGTGCCAAGTCCCTCATGACTGATTGCATGCTTAGTACATTGTTATTAATGTGATAATTAGTGGAGACACCATTTTCCCCAAAGGGGACAATGATTACTTTCTTGCCATTCAGTTTGAGGCCATGCTTCTGGCACCAGTCATTAGTTTGTGTAAGGCCCTCTTGGAGGGCATTCACATCACTAGGGGAATTTATGACAGTGCCCAGCTTGCAGTCCTCTGCAAACCTGGTCAGCCACAGACCACTGGTTTTGGTTTGCACCTCAAAAAAGTATATCCCAACCAGTAGAGGCCCTAAGACCAATCCTTGGGGCACGCCGTTTGTTATGGGTCTACTACTAGAGGTGTCTTCCCCTATTTTGACTGAGTAAGTTCTATCAGTGAGGAACTTAGCTAAACATCTGGTAACATATGGGTTGATTCCTAGCTGGGAGAGTTTATCTATTATGCCCGAACAGGGAATAATGTTGAAGGCTTTGGCTAAATGAAGAAGTCAAGGTAGGTGGTGTGCACTGTCTTCCCCTCATCCATGGCTTTGGTGACTGTTTCAAAGAAGGTGAACAAGCTTAACAGATATGATCTCCCTTTGTCAAAACCAAACTGTGTGGAATCAAGCATTTGGAGGTTGCCCATGTCCTTATTTATAAGTCCATGATAATGCGTTACATAGCCTTGAAGATCAGACTAGTTAGGCTGATAGGAATATAATTGCCTGGGTCAGTGGACATTCTACCATTGTATAGATGGATGACAGTGGCTGTTCTCCATTCTGCTGGGATGAAGCCAGTGCACAGGCTTTGGTTGAATAGGCTGCCTAGTGGTGCTGAGACCTCTTGCCTCAGTTCATGTAGGACACAGTCAGGGATGTTGCCGGGTCCCATGGATGCTGTATTTTTTGCCTTTGAGAGGGCATTAATGACCTGCTCCCTGGTGATGAGTGGAGGAGGCAGGTGCTGGGGATGTCCTGGTTTACTGATGGGGGGACAGGGGGGTAAAGTTTTCACTGAACTTTTCTGCCAGCAGGTTGGCTATATTTATGGCATTTGTGTATGTGGTATTCTCGACCACCAATTCAGAATAGATTTGGGAGTTACCTTTGAGATTGCGGAGATATGCAAAGAAGGCCTTGTGATTGCCCTTAGTGGATGTGGCCAATTTGGACTCAAAGTTAGCCTTAGAGGATTTCACCAGTGACCTTATTTGCTTGATCAGACAAAGGAGACATTGCTTTCAACTTAGCACCTGCTCCTTCTTGGTCCCGGACAACAATTTTTTCCTTTAATTATAGAGTCTGTTTATTGTTGCTGTGCACCAGACAGATTTACTCTTCCTTGAGGAAGATGATTTGGTCCTGTCAGGTATTGCCGAGACCATGCAGCTATATAGGTGCTCATATAATTTTTTGGTGTAGGCTTGAACATTAGTGCTTGTTCCAACTGAAGGGATGGTGGCTGTGAAGCTGCTTATACCTGCTCTCAGGAGGTTGTAGTCAGCTTTGGGAAAGTTTTTTTATTCGATCCTGGCAAGGGGGAGAGGGGGTCAGGGGAGATGGTGACTTCGAAAGTGATTGCTTTAGGGTTGGATCTTACCAAGGAGGATGACACTGTAGGGGTGCTACAGCGGCTACTTATGTTGGTTAATACCAGGTCCAGGATATTTTCACCTCTTGTGGGGGTATCAATCATCTGATCTAATGCATTGGCATTGAAGAAGTTGAGAAATCTCTGGGCATTCATATTTCAGCTAGAATAGAACTTCCACTCTATGGGTGAGTAGTTAAAGTCACCCAGGATCAGGATAGAGGGTTGAATCTTGATGGATTCAAGTCCAGATAGGTGCAGTGGGTCTCTTGAGTCATGGTTAGGAGTCTGTAGCTAGCTATGATTTGAATAGGTGTTTATTCGACAGTTAAGTGCACCTGGAGTGTCTCTTATGCATCATACTGTTTGACCAGCCTGGATGTGTGTATGATTTTGATAAATACTGAAACTTTACCTCCTTTAGCTTTGTAGCCCTCTGTTTGGGGTCTGAAAGTATGGTAGGACAAGTAACCTGGTAAGGCTGGGGTGCTCTCCACAGCTTTGAACCAGGTTTCAATGACTCTACAAATGTCAGCATCTTCCAGATTGAGGAATGCTTGTAATGAGTGCAGTTTCATGTTAAGACTCCTAGCGTTTAGCAGCATGACCTTTAAATTTCATTTAGAAGAATTTTTCACATTGGTAATTTTGTCCTCATGACTGACTTTGCCTAAAAAAGGCACTTTGTAGGAGGCAAAAGCCTTTGCCAGAAACCTGAAGTCCAGGGGAGACAGATGAAGGCCATCTCTGGCAAAGCGTTGTGGCCTGTCAATCATGTCCTTCCAGGCTGTCAGGTACTGGATCCCCTTGGAATAACACCATAAACTAAGACAATTGTTAAAGTCAATCATTTTCTGTTTGTATTGAGGCATCATTCAGGGTGAAGGTAGGATGCTGCTTAAGGCTAGGATCATACTTGTCTGGGACATATAATCACCAAGCTCAATCATGTCTCTCTTCATATAGTCCAGAGAGGTATGTCTCAAGTCATTCACACCAACATGGATTATGACAGTCATAACAGTACCTGCTGTTGAGAGACTTGAGTATGTGAGTGATATGCTGGATTCTAGCACCTGACAAAGAAGACATTGCTTTCAACTTAGCACCTGCTCTTTCTTGGCACTGGACAACATTTCTTTTCCTTTTATTATTGAGTCTGTTTATTGCTGCTGTCCACCAGACGGGTTTACTCTTCCTTGAGTAAGATGATTTGGTCCTGTCAGGTGTTGCTGATCCCATGCATTTCCACTTGTCTAGCCTGGTAAGGGGCACATCTGTGTGTTTCACAATAAAGTCTCCTATGACTAGTATGTTGGGTTTGTGGTTGGGCATTAGAGGCTGTGAGACACAGGCATGTGTACCATATGTGGTGCTTGATGCAGTGGGTTGTGATGTGTGTGTGTCCTTTTCTGTCTGAGGCCTCTTTTGTTTCAGTATATATTTTTTGAACCTCCACATATGTAGGAATGTAATGTACAGGTGGGCTTGGTGTTAGAGGTGTAGTGTTTCTGGAGTTTCTGCAGATAACCTTCTCAGTGCCAGATGTACCAGTCTGTGATTGAGACAGTATGAATTCTAGGTTCTTGATGTAATCGCATCTCTCACATATTGTTTTCCTAGGTGGTAGAAGTAGAGGATTGTCCGTGTACATGAGGCAGTTACTAGACTGTCTCAGGATGCCCATATCAACCAGACTAGCAGGAGAAACCACAGGAAATTGTCCGTCCATGGTTGTCAAAATTTGTGGAAGAGAGGTCAAGGATGGTAGAGTGGGTACTGTCAGAATAGAGTACCTATAGGTGAGAATAGGGCTGGATAAAATCAACACAGTAGTTGCAAGGGAGGGCATCAGTTACGCAGGAGTGCTGGTAACAGAAAAAATGCAACCAAGATACCACGCAATGGGTTAAAATAGCGCAGTGGCAGTGAGTGATGAGCAAGCAAGTGTAACACCCTGCAAACATAGGGTTTAGATACTAGAAAAGATGGAAGAATCTAGAAGCTCGAATTACTACCCATGCACTTTCAACCAATCACTTGTGCTCTAGAAGGTCAGACAGCCCTGTTATTCTCACTAACAAAGAAGACAAGCCCCTACCAACATAAGATGGCTGCCAGAAACACAGGAAACTCAACAATCAAAAGAACCAGGCCTGGATACAGCAGGCCTCTATCCAGAATATGCTACCTGACTAGAACACAGAAACCTCACAGAAAATGCACATAAAAGCATAGACAGAGCACTCACAAAGAGAAAATACAACTCTCAGTATGAAAAAGCAGTTGACAGTTAAGTAATGCAATAAAAATGCAATTATAGTAATGAAACACTATCTCCCAATGAAAATACAGTTAAAACAGTATAAAACAGTACAAAAATGCAGTGACACTAAAAAAATGCTGAACATTTGCAATCATATTTAAATACCTTTGCATAGGATGATAGAAAATAACTGATAGAACTTTGCATACAGATATAAATACTAATTGCAAATTAATTTCAGAATTTATTCCTTTTTTATGTATGTGACAAGACACCATTGAAGTGGCTAGTGGTAACCCTCATAAAGATTTGCTTTAAGAACATCCCATGGTGTAGCTTTTTAATTCCCATATTTCTGCTTCAAACTATATTTGAACACTAAAATAATGCACATCTTACATGCCTTCTACAGTACCAGACTGATATATTTGACAGATTTTTATTTTTCATTAAATAAATCTTTGTTGCTTGTTTTTCACCAATGTGAGCTGACACTGTCTTCTTCTTATTCTAATGAACATTGCTTTGGGGTAATTCCACATCAGGATATTAAAATCAGCTGATGTGGTCCTGTGACTGTCTGGTTAACAGAAGCTCAAAGAATCATGAGGCTTAATTTCGTTATAGCCATCAAAATGCAGTGAAGCCCGTAATCAGCAAATACAGTATCATAATGTCTCAATAAATAAAGTCATCAGCTGAAAGAGGTAAGACACAGAGTGCCACATTTAATGTCTGAAAACAAGTGTAAGCTGTTACATGATTCTCTTTGGCTTGGAGTGAAAGAATTCAAAGCTTCAGGCTCAGCAAAATGTCTCTTCCCAGCCAGCAGTTAAGGTCATAGAAGGAGAGCCCTGACTACAAGTGCAGTTCTGCTGTAGACAAGTTGTTTTAAACATCTGCTGTTTTCTAACATCAGCAGCTACATACGTCACTGCTGAGACCTCATCTCCCCTCCTTTTGGTGTACAGAAAGGGAAATATTTGCCATTAAATTCAAAATAACCTTTAATACTGTACAAATAATAATAATATTGTTAGAAGACTGCATGGGCAATGCATAATAATCCCAAGCCTGTCTGACAGTTGGCAGAGAGGATTAAGGAGCTGTTAACAAACCATTTCCTGTGATCCAGGGTTTGATTCTCACATCCTCCATTGCATAACAGTGTGATTCTGAGTAAAACATTTAACCAGAGATCATTCTCAGGTTGAGTCTGAAAAAGGTCCACAGAGATCAGTGCTCAACCCTGTTAAACAAATGCAAATAAATAAGAAAAAATAAGCATCTGAAACCATTTAGAAGGGAGTTCCTATCTGCCATCAATACCTGCTTAATCAAAATGTCTTGAATGATGAAAAATATGCTAATCTAAATCTCATTTAAAGAAAAAAAAATTTTTTAAAGCAGAACTTAATGGCAAAGCCCAGTGGCAAAGTTCAAATTTTGCAAAAGTGGCCACTGCAAAATTTATATACAGTTTCTGAGGTTTTCAGATAATAAAACTGCAAAGCATTTTGAAGTGTGTACTTCACTTACCCTCATCAAAAATCATAAAATCAGTCACTTTTGAACCACTGTTTATAATTTCTCCACTTATAGTGACTGATGTCATTGATTCTGGATTTACTATTTCACTGTTAAGTCAAATTATCAATGAATAGGGGCAAAATACACGTGTTAAAACACATTTTAATGAGTTAACTTTCCAAAATTAATTTGTCAAAAAGCATTTTAATAAGTCAAAAGTTTCAACAAAAATGTTGTTTGAATACTGTCACAAAATAACATATTTTATTGGAAGTAGCCTTTTGTATGATGTATAAAAATGATTAAGGAAAATGATGTCTGTGTTAAGAGGGTGATGGACGTGATTTTACTGAAATATACATGTGAATGAATGTAGTGCTAAAGAAACGCTAGGCTGCATAATGTTTAACTATTAAAGATGTTTGTGCTGTTTCACTTCAATAGGGTTATTGTCCCATTAATGTTATCTATAAGTAGGAGATTCTGGGAAGAACAATCTCATATTATTTGCATTGCCTGTGTGTTTGTCATTTTTAATAGCATTTAAGGATATTTGAGTTATGAGCCAGAATGAATGTGCATGTGCCCGAATATTTTTATTTTAAATGTCCTCAGTGTATTATGAATCCAGCAGAGTGTGTTCTTGATGAAGTATAATTTTATGAATTATTTTTTATTTACTTGTGATTCTAGTACTTGTGAGACAGTGATTTATGATTATTCATTTCAATAGGTCTGGTTATCCTCAGTGACATTTTTTTACTTTCTTGTTTTTATTGACTTTACAAAATGAATTCAATTTCATAACTTTGCAATATAAAACATAATTTACACAGGTTAACAACTATATAAAGTCAACAACTATAAAATCTAAGCAAACAATTTACAAAGGTGTCAGTGACATTTAATGTTCGTTCTGTAATGTAATCAAATGACTGACATGCAAATTTTCTCTCCATTGTCTGCAGCACTTCTGTGAAAAGCATGAAATATTATGGCATCCACAACTTCAGTGAGATAAGAAAATATATTAGTTCTTTCTGCTCATCACTATCCATCTAAATTCCTCTTGATTTGAATTTTAACAGGAAAAAGTCTTTATATTATAAAGAATAATAAACTATTTAGAAAGAATGCATATAAGTTGATCTATAGACAGAAATACGTAAACACAATTAATATAACACAAATGATCTAAACACAGCTCATCTAAGTCAGCATAACTTAAAAAATATAAAAAAAAAAAAACATAAAGAAGTTTTTTTGTAGCCAGGTAAGCTCCTCTAGACCTGTCCACTCCCCTATCATATATAATAACTCCCCTGTCACACTACAAACTGTGATATAACAAATTGCAGTATTTATTATAAAACTAATACTGCTGACAAAATCATAAACTTTCCTTAATTTCAACAGTTATAACTGTTAAAATATACCGGTTGTTGTTTGTCTTTCGTTTTTTTCCCGGTAAGGGGTCGCCAGAGCGGAACTCCGGTCCGCTAATGATTGGCAGTAGATTTTTACGAAACGCTGAGGTGCCAGCTCGACACCCAACCTTCAACGAAGGCACACCCATTTACGTACGCATGTCTTGATTAACATTAAATCAACTGATTAGATCACTTATTTAGATCACTTCTTATTATATAAGGCGATGTTTAGACCACATAAATTAAACCTTTTAGAACCCTTTAGCTACTAAATCAACCTTTTCAGATGCTGTTAAAATTACAGCTGGCCTGTGTGTGGTGCGTTATTATTTGATATAGTTAATGATGTTCAAAAAAAAATCAAGGCAGTTGTTAGCAGAATTTACATGTAACACAGCACTGATACATACTGCAGTATATCTAAGGAAGGATTATGATACCATCTACAAAGATCTAATTAAAAGGATTTGTGAGCATTATATTTAAGTCTGACTGTGAGAAGACAATTGTTTCTGGTAAATGAAAGAATGGGTATACAAGCCATTAGCGAAAAACACAAAAGATAACTGATATGTAGGACCAATTCTGACTTGCTATATCCCAGTAGTACTATATTATGGTTGTATGATGGCATTTTCCTTAAGGTTATTGGATCACAGTTCTCTGCTCTGGGATTTATGCATGGCCTGCACTTACTGCCTTTGTGGAGTCTGCATATTTTGCCAGTATATAGGTGAACATTCTCTACTTACAGTTATTTATCCCCACATTCCAAAAACATAACTGTTGGCTGGTTACTCTGAACTATCCTTATATATCCTTATTAAACAAGGCCCACATCTGCATGATTCGGTAGTAACTTTGATGGAGGTAAAATACCATGTCACACCTACTGAATATCCTGAACAAGATTCCACTAGTATAAATATTGTTTCTGTTCTCCCCCCCTTGAAAAGAGGCCACAACCCTAGTGAAATTAATATGGTCAAAAAGGATAAATAAGATTTAGCTTTTGAAATGCATTTTCTGTATGGATGGAAATGTGTGCCATATCAAAAAGTCTTCTCATCAATTAGTCTTCTCAGTTTAGTTGCCACCTTGGCACAGAGGGAAAGAACCCTGACTAAGACCCTGACAATTTGTGATTGATGAACAGCCCCAGAAATGGAGGATCCATCTTGACGTGATAGAAGAATGAGAGGCTTTTCAAAGGGAGGGAAGGGAGGGGCATATATCTTGAAATATGTGCTTCAATTAGCTCATTAGTGGCTGACTAGAGAGCCAGGGACAGGGTGTTTATGGACAAGCATCACTCATAACAGTGTGGAACACTCTTCTGCAGGTCTATTGCATCTCTAACCCCAGAAGCATCACTGGGCTTGCAGTAAGGCTTAAGGAAAAAGTGATCCCCATTTGGGTGATGGCACTAATAAACAAATGGGCAATAGGTATCCCACCTTTGATTCATAGGTTCATACTAGGTTAGCTGCACATGTGGGCCATTTTATGCATAGCCAATTTCCCACAAAACTGAGAATCAAACCCTGTACCTTGCGTCTTTGAAGTAAACAACACATTCATTGGGGAATGAAAATGTCAGCAGAACAAACAGGCAGACACTCAGTGTTCTGTCCCTACTCCCAAGACATTCTATAACTATAAATTTCAAATAAAAGATTACAAGATAGTAATCTCTACCTATGTCACTTATGTCCTACCAAACAGCCATTGCTATGACATAAAGGATCAGAGATCTACACAGCAGAGTCAGTTCTGTTGTATGCCTTCAATTATATAGTGACCTACAATATGATTTTGAATGTAAAACTATCTGAACAGTGAATTTATATTCATTATGCATACTGCTTTGTTCTATACTCATTCATAGTCTCGCACCTTCCTAACAACACCTATCTATCCTACATTGTATCATCTCCTTTTTTTTCAGAAAACCTCAAGTCTTCCTATTTTAACAACATCCTCATACTCTAATCTTCACACTGATGGGAAAAGACTTCAGAGTTGAGTGCTGCTCAAAACATAAATTTATTACTTAAAAAACTCATAAAACAACAATAGAGGTTAAGCACTTTCGTCCTCTGGTAACTGGACTTCATCAGAACAATTATCCATAAGTTAAGAAGCCTTTTTATACATCATAGTAAATTAATTGATTACATAATATTCAAATTAGGAAAATTTCCTCAGAGTGCCAGCATAAACAGCTGCTATGTTGTAAAACCTGCTAATAAAAACGTAACAGTTACAAAGAAATAATTTACAATATGCAGTGCACTTGAAAGATTACTGCAGCTAAGATTAAAAACATTTTTTCAGTTTTTTATATGATACTCTTAACTAAAATGTTTTCCATACCCTATGTGAAACATATCAAATGCATATCCTATAGCACCAATGCACAATTACCCAAAATAATATCCAGCTTTGAGCTTTAGTATGCTGGAAATTGAAAAATTTTCATTAAACCTGGTGGCTGGGTGGCATTGGTCCTAAGTTGCCATTTAAGTTCTAAAAATTCGAAGAAGTCATCACTTGGTCCCCCCGCTCACCTAAGTTAACTTGCTCAATAATGTAAAACTTAAACTTGTGCATGGGGTTGGATTTGATGTGCCTATATAGGGCATTGTTTTCATCTTTCTTCTTCATGTTGTATATGTGATGATATATCCTTTGCCTCCATTTACACTTATTTTCCCTATGTAGAATGCTGTGCAATGTGTGCAAAACCCTAGATAAACAATGCCCTTAGTGGAACATGTAAACCTGCCACTAGGTTTTATGCATCCAAAGCCATGTGTATTAAAGGAAGAACCTTCCATAACATACTATAGCAATAACCCATGCCTGGGTGTAGGTAATGCTGGATTTACCCACGGTTGGTGTGGTTTGGTCACGCGGGCGAAGCCCAAGTGGCCAAACAAAGCCAACTGTGGGTAAATCCAGCATTACCCACACCCAAAAGTGGGTTATTGCTATTATACAATGACATTATTTAAGAAAAAAATTAATTACTTTTCTTAAATAATGGCATTGTATATTGCCTCCTTGCTGCCCTTCCGCAGCTGTCTGGTATTCTGCGGCAGTTCTGATGTACTGCTCATGCATATGCCTATGCAGTACATCAGAGCTGTGGGCAAAAGCAATGGAGAAAGCAAGATCTCCATTGCTTTTTACTGTTTTGCTATGTTAAATGGGTTTAACATAGCGAGACAGCTTTAAAATAAGCACTCCGTTGCTAATTTTAAAGCTGTCTTGCTATGCTAAACCCATTTAACATAGCAAAACAGTTTGTTAAAAGCAACAGAGATCTCCGTTGCTTTTTACAAACTGTTTCGCTATGTTAAATGGGTTTAACATAGTGAGACAGCTTTAAAATAAGCAACAGAGATCTCCGTTGCTTACTTTAAATCTGTTTTGCTATGTTAAACATATTTAACATAGCGAGACAGGTTTAAAAAAAAAGCAACGGAAAAAGCAAGATCTCCGTTGCTTTTTACACACTGTCTCACTATGTTAAAGAAGTTTAACATAGCGAGACATTTTTTAAAAAAGCAACGGCGATGTCTGTTGCTTTTTTTAAAGCTGTCTCGCTATGTTAAACTCCTTTAACATAGCGAGACGGTGTTTTAAAAAAGACTTATAGTAATGGAAAAAGTCCGGGCGACAGGACCTTTTTCCATTAGTATAAGTTGATTTACAACGTGCATGCTGACCAATCAGCATGCACGTTTTGGAATATTAATGGGGGTCATGGTATAATTGCACTGATTACAGTTTCTGCACTCGATGATTCTTCCCTTATTTTCATGTCTTCCCATTCTTTCCAGTATCAATTTAAAACTAGGGGCTTTTTTGTATATCACTACTGGTCTTTTTCACACTGCACTAAGGTGGTCCAGGTTGACTTCAAAGATAGTTCAATTTCTTTCTAAAATATTCCTTAAGTCATCAGATTTATTAGTGTAAGTCAACACTATATATATACACACACACATACATATATATATATATATATATATATATATATATATATATATATATATATATGGGTCTACCTGAGTTAGTCGAAACGCCAGAAGATCGACAAGCAAATCGCGAGGCCCAGAAGATCGACAATTCAGAATACCGACGCGACGGATGAAAACACCGACGCCGAGGATGCCGACTTGGGAAAAGTATGCGGTAGTGACGGGCGTTTGGGTGCGAGTAAGGTAAGTGTGGATATTGACGGTGTGTGGGGATAGGGGTGGGTTAAGTGAGTTAGGGTTAGGGAGCGGGTCAGGTAAGTGTGCGGTAGTGATTGTGTTTGGGTTAGGGGCGGGTTAAGTGAGTTAGGTTTAGGGAGCGGGTCAGGTAAGTGTGCGGTAGTGATTGTGTTTGGGTTAGGGGTGGGTTAAGTGAGTTAGGGTTAGGGAGCGGGTCAGGTAAGTGTGCGGTAGTGATTGTGTTTGGGTTAGGGGCGGTTTAAGTGAGTTAGGGTTAGGGAGCGGGTCAGGTAAGTGTGCGGTAGTGATTGTGTTTGGGTTAGGGGCAGGTTAAGTGAGTTAGGGTTAGGAGGCGGGTCAGGTAAGTGTGCGGTAGTGATTGTGTTTGGGTTAGGGGTGGGTTAAGTGAGTTAGGGTTAGGGCGCGGGTTAGCTGAGTATGCGATAGTGACGGACCTTAGGGTTAGGGTTAGGGTTGTAGATAGTTGTGTATGTGAGGTTTAGTGTGGGTTTGTAGGGATTTTGGTGTGCTTGTGTTGTGTGTGTGGTTTTTGGACAGGGAATGTGTTTTGTTTGTTGATTGTTGTGATTGTGGTGTGTGCAGTGTATGAGGTTTCGTGTTTGTGTACCGTCGGTTATTTCATTGTCGGGCATGTGGGGTTTCGTGTTTTTGCACTGTCGGTTATGTGGTTTTGGTGATTGCGTTGTCGGTCTTCTGGCATGTCGATTATGTCAGGTAGAACCATATATATATATATATATATATATATATATATATATATATATATATATATATATATATACATATAACACATATACCAAAACTTGGCAACTCCAATCCTCGCATAAAACACTACTCCAAGTATACAAAAGCAGCAACAAAGCCAGGGACTCTACTCCCACCACATTTCTAAACTTTGAAACTCAATCCCTTAACACATCTTAAATGCTACCAACCTACACCAATTCAAAATTCTGCTCAAAGACCACCTCATTAACAACTGTCTCTGCTCCTGCACCAAGCCAAGCTAATACCACATAACCCCACATCAAATTTCATCATCTAAATGTTATAGTCTCCATGTATACCCTACTCCCACTTGTTAACACCACCTATCAGCTACCTACATTAAGAGTATAATTTCATAATTTCTTTTTTTTGTAAGGGTATACATATAGGTTCATAGGTTCATAGGTAAGTACTAGGCTATCTGCCCAAGGGCATTTATAAGCCTAGCCAGAATGTGTTGGCTTTCACCACCCCCTTAGATTAGTTCCCTGTGCTTCTGTCCAGCAGAGCCATCAGATCCCTGCGCCACTGTCCAGCAGAGCCATTAGTTCCCTGCGCTACTGTCCAGTAGAGCCAGTGCAGTAATCCCTGGGGTAAATTTCCTGCTTCCCATCCACCCGTCAAGGTTTCTCTTGAAGAGTGTCAGTGAGGGGCTCTGCCTGATGTATATTGGAATCCTGTTCCAAAGCATGAGGAGTCTCTGGGATAGGAATCTATACCTCCAGAATGTCCTATTTATCATTGTAGCAAGGTTTATATCTTTAGAGCGTGTTGCTCTCTGGGATTTATTTATTTTTAGGTGGAGCATGTCCATCAATTCTGGGTTGGACATGGCCTTGTATGTCAGGCAGAGATCACCTCTGAGTAAGCGGTATGCAACTGAGTACAGCTGGAGTTTCTTGAGTCGGGCTGCACAGGGCATCTGTTTGAGGCCAGTAATCCTCTTGGTGAGGTACTTTTGTGGCCTTTCCAGCTGTTGCAGGTGTCTTGTAAGGTACATCCCAAATGGGGCGTTGTATTCTATGTTGAGTCTAATGAGTGATGAGTAGAGAGGCACAATCACCTCTTTTGTTCTAGATGCAAACCCTTTTGTGATTAGGTGGGCCACATAGAAGGATTTTCTAACCACCTTGGCAATATGATTATCAAAGGAGAGATTGCTATCTACTTGGGTCCCCAGATCCTTTATTACATTTTCTGTATTTAGGGGACTACCACCTATGTGGTAGTTCGCTGGCATTTTGTTTTTTCCAAAGGGGATGACTATGCACTTTTTGGCATTTAGCTTGAGGCCATGATTTTGACACCAGGTATTCGTCTCAGTGAGACCCATCTGAAGGGTGTCTGTATCAGCTGGAGAATCTGTTATGGCCCCTAGTTTGCAGTCGTCTGTTAACTTGGTCAGCCATAGTCCTCCTATGCTTGCCTGTACCTCTGAGAAGTAAATATCGAACAGGAGGTGTCCTAGGACTGATCCCTGAGGGACGCCACTTGTAACCAGTTTAGAGTCGGACATAGAGCCTGCAACTCTCACCATGTGGGTTCTATCCATGAGCCAGTTGGCAACCCATCTCGTGATGTAGGGGTTTATGTTCAAGCTAGTGAGCTTGTCTATAATACTAGAATGGGGAATGGTGTCAAAAGCCATTGCGAGGTCTAGGTAGGCTGTGTGGCCCTCCTTTCCCTCTTCTAATGCCTAAGTAACCATCTCAAAGAAGTCCACCAGGTTTAGGAGGCATGATCTGCCCTTAATAAAACCAAACTGGGTAGGGTCCAAGGTTTGGAGGTTTCCAATGTCTCTGTTAATGAGTTCCATGATGATGCGTTCCATAGCCTTGCAGGCCAGGCTAGTCAGGCTTATAGGGCGATAGTTCCCAGGGTCCGTTGTGGCTCCACCTTTGTGGAGCGGGATAACTGTTGCTGTGTGCCACTCTGTGGGTATGTAGCCTGTAGAGAGGCTGAGTTTGAACAGTGTGTTTAGGTGAGGGGTTAGTTCATTTTAGAGCTCTTGTAAGACACAGCCTGGGACCCCGTTTGGTCCCATTGAAGCTGTGTTTTTGGCTTTGGATAGGGCTGTTTTAACCTGTGCATTGGTGATTGATGGGGCCCTACATTCTTCTGGTATGCTTATGGGCCCTTTAGGGGGTGAGAGGGGGGTGAAGTTTGCACTAAACCTGTCTGCCAGAATGTTTGCAATATCAGTCGGTTCAGTGTATTTTGTGCCATTCTGCACTAACTCAGAGCAGATCTGAGAGTTTCCACTTAGGTTCTTGACATAGCTAAAGAAAGCTTTGTGGTTATCTTTGGAGTCATTGGCAATTTTTCTTTCGAAACTAGCCTTGGATGATTTAATGAGGGATCGTAGTTTCTTGCTGATACTGATCAGGGATGTCTTTTCATCTTGGGAATTTACTCTTTTCTGTACTAGTTTCCTCCTTCTGTTGTATAGCTTTTTTATGGCAGGGGTCCACCAGACTGGTTTCCTTTTCTTGGAGGAATGAGTCTTGGTTTTACTTGGGATAGCATGATCCATGCATTCCTGCAGATGCTCATAGAGTGCCTTTGTAAATGTTTCAGCAGCTTGGATAGCATTGTCCTTTAGCATGGGGGCTGTGAACCTTTCCACCTCAGTCTTAAGTAACATGAAGTTTGCTTTCTGAAAAGTTTTTCATGGTGGTTTCCTTGATTGGGGGTGGGGCCAGAATGTGGATATCCAGAGTGATTAGTCTACGATCTGATCTAACCAGCGAGGGGTTGACCTTTGGTGTAGAACACCGGTTGCCCATGTTGGTGATGACCAGGTCCAATATGTTGTTCCCTCTGGTGGGGGTGTTGTCAAATTGATCCAGGGCGTTCGAGTTTATAAATTCTGGGAAGTGTTGGGCAAGGGAGTTAGTACTTGAGTAGTTCTCCCAATTTATGTTTGGGTATTTGAAATCACCCAGTATTAAGGTGTTTGGTAGGACCTTCATATTTCCCAGTGTCTCCAGAAATGCGGAATGGGGGTCCTGGCCATGGTGGGTGATCTGTAGCAAGCTACAATTTGGATTGTAGTTTTGCCCATTGTTAGTTGCACACATATTAAAGTATACTCAAATGATTAACTAAAGATGGACCCCCTGCTCCCAAAAAAAAAATATATATATATATATATATATATATATATATATATATATATATATATATATATATATATACACACACACACACACACACACACATATATATATATATATATATATACATATATATATATATATATATATTATATATAGATATATATATGACTTTACTATATTTTAATAACTTTCTCCTTTGGATATTGTATTTTATTGTCTCTAGATATTTCTGTTAAATTCTATGCAAAACTGACACTGTACCTGTCAATGTTGTTCTTGTTTTATTGGAGCTTTCCTCCCCGGGCCTCTGCTGAAAATGGGATTTTACACTCAAACGGACTATCCCGGTCAACAAATGTAAAATAAAATAAATAAATAAATACCATTCCATTGCTGAATTGTTTGCTACTTGGTCCCTCTATTGTGTCACCCATTCTATCACTAGGGGTGGAGAGTGTAGCATTAGACCTTTTTAAAAGTGGAATAAAGTACCCTAAGGACCTCTTCCTACAGGCTACATCAAAGATTTTTTTTCAGAAACAATTCTGGGTATCCTCTCCATGGAAACATACCTTTGTGTTTCTAATTCCACCTGGAAGTCATCATATCCTGACACCATTCTTGCTAGTTTCACGCATTGCCCCTTTACAATCGACTTTTTTTGGTCTAGTGGATGCAGGCTCTCAAAGTGTAACAGAGAGTTGGAATAACTAGGTTTCCTGTATGTAGTTGAATCAAATCCTCTTTTTACATAATTTTTGATAAGTGTTGCATCCAAGAAATTCACAGCGTCCCCCTGAATATCCATGGTGAATTTCAAGAAATCTGTGGTAGTATGCAAATAGTCAAAAAACATATTCAATTTGTCTACAGTGTCAATCCAGAAAAAAAAAACATATCATCTAAAAAACATCCATAGAATTTCCAGCACTCCTTGCATTCTGAGTTAGGCACATAGTTCCATTCTCAATAGGAAAGGACCGTGTTTGCAAATATGGGGGCACAAGCTGACCACATTGCTACTCCTGTCTTTTGCTGAAAGTACTGGCCCTCAAACATTAAGAAGTTGTTGAGTTCCTTGAGCATATCCTGCTTTCTTTGGCCCAGTTTAGTGTTGTGCCTTAGGTAGTCATAAAACCAGTCTGTACGTGTTCTATGTGGAATGACAGAGAAGAGAACCTGCACATCAATATTAACAAATATAATCTCTTCCCTAAACAAATCATTGGTTATTCTGCTGAGGACAGCGTTTGTTTTTAACACAGTTTTTGTTTAAAAATCAATGTATTTTGTAATACACAAAGTTTTTAATGCCTTAGCATCAACTATAGGATGCAATGGAGGATCTAGGACATTTTTATGAACCTTTGGGATCCCAAATATCGTGGGGATCTTGGGGTTACATATGTTAAGGAAATTGTGTTCTTCCATAGATATTTGACTATTCAAAGGCATGTCCTCAAGAATAAGATCTATTTTGTGATATGCTATATTTTTTCATTGATGGAAGCTTCCTCGTAATGGTCCGAGTACAACATTGATATACCCCACCAATAAGAAAATATAGCCAATTTATACAACTGAAGAAAACTTAAAGACGCAGCATGATACAGAAATGCACAAAAAAAATTATTTGAAAGAAATATATAATCTATGTAAAATATATAATTTTCATTAAAACAGGTTTAATACTAGTAGTTAAATTTAAACCCAGTGACTTATTGGTATTAAGCCATAAAATCCAATTAATTTCAGCAACTTCCATAAGATTTTTAAAATCATCACCCCTCCATTTCTTTATCAAAATCTGGATGCCCCTAAATTTAAAACTATGCAAGGATCCCTATTCCTTGATATGCTTAGCAAGCAAATTAGCAACTATACGCCTATGTATATCTAACAAATGTTCAAGTACCCTGTCTTTAAGCTGTCTATTGCACTTCTGTACATAAAAACTTAAAAATATTCTATGCAGGTGGCCAAATAAACTGCATTTTCAGTGTTACAATTTGCATAGCATAAAAATGTAAATATTGTGTTACTATTTGGAAGTATAAATGCAGTTGCATTCAAAATAAATTTACAACAGGAACAATTATGACAAGGGAAGTTTCCTTTTGTTCTACTATGCACAAACTCATGCTTAGGATTAATTTCCTTGTAACAAAGTTTTTCTTTCAAATTTTGATAGTTCTTGAGTGCAAAGTGTGGCACATCACTTACAATTCTATACATTTCTGGTCGAGCACACCGGATATGCCAATTATCCCTAATTATTTAAGTTATCCGAAAGTATAAAGAACAAACTGGTAACACAAAAATATCCCCAACAAATGAAGGATCCAGCCACTAGTACGCTTAACGCTAGAATTTATTCAAAGCACAAAATACAGCGTTTTCGCTTCCTGTATCAGGGAGCTTCCTCAGAGAAATATAAAATAGCGCGAGACAGCGCTTTAAATAACAAAATCACAAAATAAATCAAGGTACGTGCAACGTACTACACTGATTGACCATATTAACAAATGGAATAGTTTACATCAAGTAAGCACAACCATTACCAAATAAATTAAAATAAGATAAAATAAATGAAGTAAATAAATATATATGCATACGTAAGCTTTTGTAGGGTACTAGTGTAATGTGTGCGATACCCATATAGCACTAACACTGTAGTTGAAAACTATGGAACAACTCTGTGCAAGGGAACAAACATCTAAATAATGGCATTGAGCCATCTTATCAAGTGAATAACAAATCACATATAAATTGCATAAAAAGAATGCTTAAAAAGAACATAGTTCAAGGATTTTAACAAACCACTCTATGAACATATGAAATGTGCTCAGCTGATATTATCAATAGATTATATTTAAAAATGCAACTAATAAAACCAAATCATATTGTAACATTAATCCAACAAATAATGTACAAGAGGACACAGAAAGGTTACCTCTTATGTGATTTAAGTTTCAAAAATGGTGTGATGTTACAACTTTCATTTAAACCTGGGGTACTGAAAGCGTTCATTTTTAGTTGCCACAAGAGTTCACGCACCTCCAGGTTCAAAGATAAAGGACCACCTCTATAAGGTTCAGGTAGGTGGTCAACGCCCATGAAACGGAACGAGTGGCCAGGGAATGAACCAATATGTTTGGCCAAAGCGTTCTCAATATTTCCAATTCTAATGGCATAAATGTGTTGGTATATTCTGTCCTTAAACCTTCTATCGGTCTTACCGATATAGAAGGCAGGACAACAATCACAGTACGCTATATAAATAATAGATTTAGTGTTACAATCAATCCTTTGCAGTATGGCATATTTTTTGTTATTGTTGTTTACAGAACAAAAACCTCCTGTTTTAATGTACATACAATATTTACAGAAACCACATGCAAAAGACCCTTTAATTCTAGATGTAACAGTATCCACCGTATACGAATGTAACAAATCTTTGATGTTTTGCCCACGCCTGAAAACAATATGTGGTTTGTCCCCCAGTTTTTCAAATAAGGAACTGTTATTAGTAATAAGAACCCAATTCTTATAAAGGATATCACTTATCTGTGCAGAATCAACATTAAATGTTGTGATGAAACTGCACGGAACCACATTGGTAGCCTCGGCTACTGTACTAAACGGGCTGCTATCTACAATTTCAATAGATGGCATATCCTCCAACAAAGGTTGAATAGGAGACAGTAAAGGTTTAAAAATCCCTTAGATCTTTTATGACTAACTTCACCTATCAAATCATCAATTAAAGCATTTGGGTATCCTCTACTTGAAAAAGAATCTTTTAAAAATTCACATTCACTGAGAAAATCTTCCAGCTCACTACACATACGGACAGCTCTTACAAGCTGTCCTTTGACAATAGCTCTTTTTTGTCTCAATGGGTGTGAGCTAGAAAAGTGAAGAAATGAGTTGATGTAAGTGTCCTTCCTATAAATGACAGAGTTGAGCAAGTTGTTATGATTGTTTTTTGACAATTTAACGTCCAAGTAGTTAATAACTTTCGTATTGAAGTTATAAGTGAACTTCAGGAAGGGGGTTGTACTGTTTAGAAACTTGACAAAATTATCTGCTTCACTGGAGTTTCCTTTAAATAATAGGAAAATATCATCCAGGAAGCGGGTGTAATAAGAAATCTTGCTACTCCACTCAGCATTGTTAAGTACATATTTCCTCTCCCAATAGGCCATAACTAAATTAGCTACGGCACCACCACAAGGGGAGCCCATAGCTACCCCTTGCTTTTGGATGTAAACTTCATTCTCAAACATGAAAAAGTTTGATGACAAAATAATATCTAAGATTTCTGTGATGTTGTCTATCTCATGGGGGGAAGCCCCTAACTCTATTAGGAGGAGCTCAATCCACTCACAGGCTTCTAAGTGGGGTATAGATGTATATAAATCTACAACATCTATTGTTAAGAAGTTGTTCCCTCTTATTTCCCCAAAGTTGTTAATATCAGACAGGAAGGACCATGAGTCTTTGCAAATGGTTGGCACTTGTTCGACGTATTTCTTAAGCAATGAATCAATATACTTAGAGCAAGGATATGTTACAGAATCCCGCCCGTCGATCAAGGCTCTCATTGGGGGATCCCCAAGGTTTTTGTGAACCTTGGGGATACCAAACATAATTGGAGTTCTAGGAAATAAAATGTCAATATATTTGTAGGTATCTTGATCAATTCTACCATTAATATAAAGGTCACGGAAATAGCCTCTAATTCTTTTTGAACTCGTGTTAAGCTCATTAATGGAAGCTTTGTTATAAGATGTAGTGAGTAAGACCTTCAACATGCGTTCACTATAATCTTTTTTCTCAAATATTGCCAAGCCACCGCCCTTGTCCGGTTTTATAACTCTAACATCTGCAAACCGTAACGAACTAAGGGCTGAAAGTTGTTCTTTTGTAATGTTAAATTTATTGACATTAATATTGCTTGAGTTAACCATATGCCTAATGTCTAATTCGCATATGTGCTCAAAAATTTTAAGTGTCAAATGTAATGGTGGGTTAAAGACACTTGAAAGTCTTAACCTATTCTCACTAAGAAATTCAGTACCATTAAAGATCAACTTCAA
This sequence comes from Protopterus annectens, assembly GCF_019279795.1. Taxonomy (NCBI): domain Eukaryota; kingdom Metazoa; phylum Chordata; order Ceratodontiformes; family Protopteridae; genus Protopterus; species Protopterus annectens. The sequence goes on along the minus strand of NC_056730.1, from coordinate 124,616,358 downwards.
GTTTAGTTTTCTTATATAACACTTAAGGTCCAAAAGTACTTTAGCTACATCACATTTTTTGGAAGGTACAAAGGTATTCCCTAGTGCCAGTAACTCAATCAATTCAGGTTCCAAATACAAACTTGAAAAGTTATAAATTAAAAAATCCCCTTTTAAATTTGAAACAATTTTAGGGGAACGAAGTGAATTGTCACTAATAGTATCACTAATTATTTCCAATTCTTGTTCCCCCTGTATTGTTTCTGTTTGTTCTTGTTCCCTAAAAAATTGTTACCATGTTCGTTAGAGTTGTTCACATTATGTTCACTAGAAGGCCCAGGATTTTCTAAGGACATGTTCGCCCCCATGTTTTGTCTCCTATTTGTGTTCCTATTGCTTCTGCGGAGGGGTTGTTCAACATGCGTATTTGCAGAAGTATTGCCACCGATAACATGTTCCTCTTGGGCATCTTCTGTTTGCTCTGTCCTAGCTTCGTTGTCAATAGTTACCTTAACTTTTAAATTCGGGAACGCATTATCTTTTGAATAAGAAAGCCTATCCCTATACAGCTTCTTAGATTTGTTTACTTTCAGTTTGACCATATACGTATCAATGCTAGAAAATATACGTGAATGGTCAAACTTGATCTGTTCAAAAGCAACATCATTCTTAATCTCAGCGTCCAATAGGCATATTTCATCAGATAAACATTTTATCATTCCCTCATAGTGTTTCACAAGCAACTCCATGAGCTGTATGCCCTGCATCTGAAATAAATTTCTTAAATCAGATAAAAAGACATTTGTGTTAATAATACTGGATGGAGAAAAATTCGACCTCAGCCCCTTTGGTATAATACCATCAGAAATACATTGCCTGAAATATGACACCTCTAATTGTAATTTACGTAACTTCAAAGTTTTTACATCAAGAGTTTTTAGTTTGTCAGTTAAAGAAGTTATTGGCTGAACCACCAGGTCAGTATTCCGCACCGACGAAGAGTCAATGTTCAAGTTATTAAACAGGAAAAAGTCACCTGTATTGTTGATCCAGTCAGACACTGTCCTCTCGCCAATAAGTGCCTCATTACGTGCTGCAAAGTTATTACCCATTCGGGTTTGAGAAATAGATCCCTGGTCGGTACCATTTCTACTATCAGAACAAGATGCTCTAATCGCCTGTCCTGGCGGGATAGAGTTTTGAGTGTCCGTAGATGGTAAAGCAGATGGTACAACATTTGCTTGAACACTCGTATTGCACCTCCTGTGCTCGACGTATGCATCCTCCAGCAGTTGGAAACGACTGTTGAGAAGTTCAATTTTAAGTAAGATGGACGGTTGGCTGACCGAACACAACGGGCTCTCCATATGTTGTAGAACAAATCACAAACTTCACGAAAGTATAAAGAACAAACTGGTAACACAAAAATATCCCCAACAAATGAAGGATCCAGCCACTGAATTTATTCAAAGCACAAAGCTTCCTGTATCAGGAGCTTCCTCAGAGAAATATAAAAGAGACAGCGCTTTAAATAACAAAGTCACAAAATAAATCAAGGTACGTGCAACGTACTACACTAGTTAACCATATTAACAAATGGCATAGTTTACATCAAATATGCACAACCATTACCAAATACATTAAAATAAGATAAAATAAATGAAGTAAATAAATATATATGCATCGTAAGCTTTTGTAGGGTACTAGTGTAATGCGATACCCATATAGCACTAACACTGTAGTTAAAAACTATGGAACAACACTGTGCTAGGGAACAAACATCTAAGTAATGGCATTGAGCCATTCTTAACAAGTGAATAAAAAATCACTTATCGAGTACATAAAAAGAATGCTTAAAAAGAACATAGTTCATTTTGACAAACCACTCTATGAACATATGAAATGTGCTCAGCTGATATTATCAATAGATTATATTTAAAAATGTAACTAATAAAACCAAATCATATTGTAACATTAATCCAACAAATAATGTACAAGAGGACACAGAAAGGTTACCTCTTATGTGATTTAAGTTTCAAAAATGGTGTGATGTTACAACTTTCATTTAAACCTGGGGTACTGAAAGCGTTCATTTTTAGTTGCCACAAGAGTTCACGCACCTCCAGGTTCAAAGATAAAGGACCACCTCTGTAAGGTTCAGGTAGGTGGTCATGGCCAGGGAATGAACCAATATGTTTGGCCAAAGCGTTCTCAATATTTCCAATTCTAATGGCGTAAATGTGTTGGTATATTCTGTCCTTAAACCTTCTATCGGTCTTACCGATATAGAAGGCAGGACAACAATCACAGTACGCTATATAAATAATAGATTTAGTGTTACAATCAATCCTTTGCAGTATGGCATATTTTTTGTTATTGTTGTTTACAGAACAAAAACCTCCTGTTTTAATGTACATACAATATTTACAGAAACCACATGCAAAAGACCCTTTAATTCTAGATGTAACAGTATCCACCGTATACGAATGTAACAAATCTTTGATGTTTTGCTGAAAACGATATGTGGTTTGTCCCCCAATTTTTCAAATAAGGAACTGTTATTAGTAATAAGAACCCAATTCTTATAAAGGATATCACATATCTGTGCAGAATCAACATTAAATGTTGTGATGAAACTGCACGGGACCACATTAGAAGCCTCGGCTACTGCACTAAGTGGGCTGCTATCTACAATTTCTATAGATGGCATATCCTCCAACAAAGGTTGAATAGGAGACAGTAAAGGTTTAAAAAATCCCTTAGATCTTTTATGACTAACTTCACCTATCAAATCATCAATTAAAGCATTTGGGTATCCTCTACTTGAAAAAGAATCTTTTAAAAATTCACATTCACTGAGAAAATCTTCCAGCTCACTACACATACGGACAGCTCTTACAAGCTGTCCTTTGACAATAGCTCTTTTTTGTCTCAATGGGTGTGAGCTAGAAAAGTGAAGAAATGAGTTGATGTAAGTGTCCTTCCTATAAATGACAGAGTTGAGCAAAATGTTATGATTGTTTTTTGACAATTTAACGTCCAAGTAGTTAATAACTTTCGTATTGAAGTTATAAGTGAACTTCAGGAAGGGGGTTGTACTGTTTAGAAACTTGACAAAATTATCTGCTTCACTGGAGTTTCCTTTAAATAATAAGAAAATATCATCCAGGAAGCGGGTGTAATAAGAAATCTTACTACTCCACTCAGCATTGTTAAGTACATATTTCCTCTCCCAATAGGCCATAACTAAATTAGCTATGGCACCACCACAAGGGGAGCCCATAGCTACCCCTTGCTTTTGGATGTAAACTTCATTCTCAAACATGAAAAAGTTTGATGACAAGATAATATCTAAGATTTCTGTGATGTTATCTATCTCATGGGGGGAAGCCCCTAACTCTATTAGGAGGAGCTCAATCCACTCACAGGCTTCTAAGTGGGTATAGATGTATATAAATCTACAACATCTATTGTTAAGAAGTTGTTCCCTCTTATTTCCCCAAAGTTGTTAATATCAGACAGGAAGGACCATGAGTCTTTGCAAATGGTTGGCACTTGTTCGACGTATTTTTTAAGCAATGAGTCAATGTACTTAGAGCAAGGATATGTTACTGAATCCGATCAAGGCTCTCATTGGGGGATCCCCAAGGTTTTTGTGAACCTTGGGGATACCAAACATAATTGGAGTTCTAGGAAATAAAATGTCAATATATTTGTAGGTATCTTGATCAATTCTACCATTAATATAAAGGTCACGGAAATAGCCTCTAATTCTTTTTGAACTCGTGTTAAGCTCATTAATGGAAGCTTTGTTATAAGATGTAGTGAGTAAGACCTTCAACATGCGTTCACTATAATCTTTTTTCTCAAATATTGCCAAGCCACCGCCCTTGTCCGGTTTTATAACTCTAACATCTGCAAACCGTAACGAACTAAGGGCTGAAAGTTGTTCTTTTGTAATGTTAAATTTATTGACATTAATATTGCTTGAGTTAACCATATGCCTAATGTCTAATTCGCATATGTGCTCAAAAATTTTAAGTGTCAAATGTAATGGTGGGTTAAAGACACTTGAAAGTCTTAACCTATTCTCACTAAGAAATTCAGTACCATTAAAGATCAACTTCAAGTTTAGTTTTCTTATATAACACTTAAGGTCCAAAAGTACTTTAGCTACATCACATTTTTTGGAAGGTACAAAGGTATTCCCTAGTGCCAGTAACTCAATCAATTCAGGTTCCAAATACAAACTTGAAAAGTTATAAATTAAAATTTAAATTTGAAACAATTTTGTCACTAATAGTATCACTAATTATTTCCAATTCTTGTTCCCCCTGTATTGTTTCTGTTTGTTCTTGTTCCCTAAAAAATTGTTACCATGTTCGTTAGAGTTGTTCACATTATGTTCACTAGAAGGCCCAGGATTTTCTAAGGACATGTTCGCCCCCATGTTTTGTCTCCTATTTGTGTTCCTATTGCTTCTGCGGAGGGGTTGTTCAACATGCGTAATAGGAAAGGACCGTGTTTGCAAATATGGGGGCACAAGCTGACCACATTGCTACTCCTGTCTTTTGCTGAAAGTACTGGCCCTCAAACATTAAGAAGTTGTTGAGTTCCTTGAGCATATCCTGCTTTCTTTGGCCCAGTTTAGTGTTGTGCCTTAGGTAGTCATAAAACCAGTCTGTACGTGTTCTATGTGGAATGACAGAGAAGAGAACCTGCACATCAATATTAACAAATATAATCTCTTCCCTAAACAAATCATTGGTTATTCTGCTGAGGACAGCGTTTGTTTTTAACACAGTTTTTGTTTAAAAATCAATGTATTTTGTAATACACAAAGTTTTTAATGCCTTAGCATCAACTATAGGATGCAATGGAGGATCTAGGACATTTTTATGAACCTTTGGGATCCCAAATATCGTGGGGATCTTGGGGTTACATATGTTAAGGAAATTGTGTTCTTCCATAGATATTTGACTATTCAAAGGCATGTCCTCAAGAATAAGATCTATTTTGTGATATGCTATATTTTTTTCATTGATGGAAGCTTCCTCGTAATGGTCCGAGTACAACATTGATATACCCCACCAATAAGAAAATATAGTCAATTTATACAACTAAAGAAAACTTAAAGACGCAGCATGATACAGAAATGCACAAAAAAAATTATTTGAAAGAAATATATAATCTATGTAAAATATATAAAAACTTATATATAATATTACAATCTCATTTGTTTTTTCATTAAAACAGGTTTAATACTAGTAGTTAAATTTAAACCCAGTGACTTATTGGTATTAAGCCATAAAATCCAATTAATTTCAGCAACTTCCATAAGATTTTTAAAATCATCACCCCTCCATTTCTTTATCAAAATCTGGATGCCCTTAAATTTAAAACTATGCAAGGATCCCTATTCCTTGATATGCTTAGCAAGCAAATTAGCAACTATACGCCTATGTATATCTGACAAATGTTCAAGTACCCTGTCTTCAAGCTGTCTATTGCACTTCTGTACATAAAAACTTAAAAATATTCTATGCAGGTGGCCAAATAAACTGCATTTTCAGTGTTACAATTTGCATAGCTTAAAAATGTAAGTATTGTGTTACTATTTGGAAGTATAAATGCAGTTGCATTCAAAATAAATTTACAACAGGAACAATTATGACAAGGGAAGTTTCCTTTTGTTCTACTATGCACAAACTCATGCTTAGGATTAATTTCCTTGTAACAAAGTTTTTCTTTCAAATTTTGATAGTTCTTGAGTGCAAAGTGTGGCACATCACTTACAATTCTATACATTTCTGGTCGAGCACACCGGATATGCCAATTATCCCTAATTATTTAAGTTATCCCATCAGATTTAACATTATTTTGAGTTATATACCTAACTTGAGTATTATTACTATTATTATTACTAATAGTAGTGCTTAGGGACTGGCTTTCAGAGTGCATAAAATAAGGTTGAGCTTTAGTTTGTCTTTCAGAAGTAATATCTTGAAAAATGTCAGCTAACATTAATTCATCACACTGCCTGACCTGAAACAAAAGTCATTGTTTCAGCTATTTGCTCATTACAAATCTAACTCTTAACTATTCCTTTGAAAATATGCTTACTACATCTATATAGGAACGTATTTGATTGTACCTCCTTTCTATAAATACTTGTAGTCAATTCAATATGTTTCATGACTTTAATGTTCAAAAAGTTGATGGCAGCATCAGACTAAATAAATTTAACTTTTAAAAAAATATGTAGTGTTATTCAAATAATTTACAATCTTTTCCAAAGAGAATGAATCTCCATCCCATAATAAAAAAGCCACAAAGCATTTATAGAATAGTACATTCGATTTATATTTTAAAGAAAAAAACAAAAATATATCTTCTTTTCCATACATCTATAGCTGTATTAGCATAAATATAGGCTACCAAATTACCCATCGCTACACCTGAAATTTGATGGTAAATATCATCTTTAAATAGAAACATGTTGCTGTTCAAAATCAAATCTAACAGAAATCAAATACTCTCAACTTTTCTTGGATCAAAAATCACTATTTTCACATAAAAATTCTCTAAAAGCTTATATGCATAATAATTAGGTATCACGGTAGAAAGAGAATTTATATCTAAATTATATCTAAAGTAACTCAAATATAATCAGCTAGTTGATTTGTTTCATACAAAGCATAAAGCTTCTGTAAGAAATCAGATGTATCACAAATGAAGCTATCAATTTTAGTGGATAAAGAACTAAGTACATTGTCTAAATACAATGAAATGGGCTCAATTATACATCCTCTGACTGAAACAATAGGTTGCATGGGGGCTGGGTCTTATTTTAATGTATTATGGATAAGCTATATAGAATATGAATAACAGGGTTGGGTACATAAAATATGTATATATTTCACATGAAATTTCATTCTGTACCTGTAATTCATATATATATATATATATATATATATATATATATATATATATATATATATATATATTTATATATACACACACACACACACTATAACTATTCACTGTAAAATTGATATCATACAGTTGTTTTAGTATCAATAATTTAAAAAAAATTTTCATTATTTAACAATTCATACATTCTATCAATATAATCAGTTCTGTTGATAATAACAATTACACCACCTTTATTGACCTTCTTTATCACTATATCTGTATTATTCTGTAACTCTTCAAGAGAATTGCACTCTGCCTTAGATAAATTATTCTTTTTATATCTATAATTTTTAACACATTACTGACATATTTGTTTCATACATATATTTTGAATGTCAGTATTTACAGGAAAATTGACCAGAATTATCTTAATCGATCTTTTACAAAGCTATGAGTCAGTCTATTTTGTGTGTGTGTGTGTGTGTGTGTGTGTGTGTGTGTGTGTGTGTGTGTGTGTGTGTGTGTATGAGTGTGTATGTGTTTATTAAACTAAAGATGGCTATCTTTATCATATAAAATCATCAATGTGTAGCTGACCTCCTTATAAACTTGTATTTTGATCACTAATGCTCATCTCTAACTATGTTTCCCAGTCTTAGCTATTGTATCTGACCATTCTTAAGGAATGTGTCATCATGTTGCAAGGTGGTAGCATTAGAATCCAGAAATGGAAAAAAAAAGCAAAATAATTTTCAAATCCATATGTCACAGTTGAAAAGTCAAGTATGACTGTTGCCAGATTAATGGCTGAACTATTTCGGTGAAAGTTGAGACATCATTGTACAACAGCAGAATTGCTGGAATCGGTGACGGTAATAATACACTTAGCCAAAACAAATATGCATAGCTTTTGATTACTGATGAGCTAAAGCTGAGAATCATATGCAATGCAGTATCAAAGGAAACTACCTGCCACTCACTGCTATGTCTTGAGCATCTGTTTATGGTTAAGAGCAATGATAGTTGGCTTTGCATTACTGTAGAAAAGGAAATAACAAATAAAATGAAATAAAATAAAATAAAATGTCCCATCTAAGTGTAACTTTGTCAGTATCATCATCACATTATGTAAAGAATGTATAATTCTTTCCATATACTTTATGGAAGTATATTCTAAACTGTCTTGTCTTTTGTTACTATGTATTGTCTGACATTTGCCATGTTTTAGCTAAATATCCAATGTCAATAAGTTCACTGATTGTGTCCTGATTATTTTATGTATTTGATACACATCTTTATGTAATTTATGTATTTTTAATGTATATATTTTTTTTGCATAAACTCATGCATTTTAGCAGAAGCTTTTCTCCCTGGGCCTGTGCTGAAAATGGACCTGTGTCCAGTTGGACTTTCTTGGTAAACAAATGTGAAATAAATAAAATAAAATAAAAAATTAAATAAGAAAAGAAGTATAGCTCAAGACTTCTTGAGCAGAGAACAAGGTCAAGCTAGAAAACTATTTTTTATTTTTTATTTATTATGGCTGCAAAAGATTCCTTATAAAAATGAAAGCCATTTGTATAAGTAACCAACTCTTGAATTCTAAATGTTTAGATAAACTAGTCGCTGTCTTCCAATGTGACATTCATTTATAACAGCACACCTCTTTTAGCATTCCTTCCTCTAGAACAGGCTTTCTTTGCTGAACCAGAGATAATTTGTCCAAGAAACTGCAGAAGCAAACAAAATGGTGAAGTTCTCATTACAGTTTAATCTGTAGCAACATGTGTAATAAGCGTATCAGCACAGAAAGTAACAGGATGTGAATGCAAGATCCATACATCGCTGCAGGTGTTTTGACCTACTGACCTGTTCTTTGAGACTCTTGTAATGAGATAATGTCACCAAATAAATTATATGCTACTGACTACTTGTGCTGTAAGGAAGTTTTTTGACTATAAAGTAAGTCAAGTGACAAGAAATTAAAAGCTGATGTAAAAATAAAACAGCGTTATACAGGCTTTTTTTTGTTAAATATAGTGCATTACATTTAGGTGGAAAAAAATATGTAGATGCCTATTGCTTACTGATGCTTGTATATTCATGTAACAGTACGATGTAGATAGGCAATAGGGTTTTTTTTTGCCACATGGAATGTGTGGACAACTTGTGACCTTAGAGGTTTAGGCAGTACCATAGTTTTGCACTAGAAGCAAGAGGAGAAAACACCACTGAAGGATTTGTAACTTTCATTAGCTGTAAAACAAGGTAGATTAAGTGGTATAATAAAATGAGATTAATTACAGTAAAAAAAATCAGGCTTTTTAATGGGAAGCTCAGCAACTAAATTCATTTTGATAGAGTTTGTTACTGCAGTACAAGGACAAAATGATTGACTTCAACAATTGGCTAAGCTTCTGGTGTCATTCTAAGGGGATCCAGTATCTGTCTGCTTGGGATGACATGGTCGACAGATCACAATGCTTTGCCACAGATAACCTGCACCTGCCGCCCCTGGGATTCTGGATACTGGCTAAGGCTCTTGCTGCCCCTATAGTGACTTTTTTAGGCAAGGTTCAAATAACAAATTCGACACCATAACAGGAACAGGCAAGCAAAAACTGAGGGTAATGCTACTCAATGCTAGAAGTGTACATCTCAAAATGCACTCACTTGAGGCACTCCGTAAAATGGAGAACATTGATATCTGTGCAGTGACTGAGACCTGGTTCAAGGCTCCAGAGAGCACACCTGCACTACCAGGCTACAACTCATACCACACTTTTCGGCCATGTAACCTTGACCGAAACACCAAAGGCGGAGGTGTGTTCATATTCATTAAGGATATCCACACCTCCAGGCTAGTTGCTGAGCATAATGCATCCAAGGTTATCCAAGTACAACTAACTCTGGGCAAAACTGCAATACAAATTGTTGCTTGCTACAGATCCCCCACCATGCCCCAGGATTCCCACTCCTCTTTTCTTGATATACTGGAAAATATTAGGGTTCAACCAAACACCCTAATAATGGGCAACTTCAACTACCCCACCATTCACTGGGAAAACTACTCATGTACCAACTCCTTAGCTCAAGGCTTTCTGGAATTCATAAACTCCAATGCCCTAGATCAACTTATCCACACCCCCACCAGGGGCAACAATATTCTAGACCTAGTCATTACCAACAAGAGTGACCGGTGTTCCACACCTGAAGTCAACTCCTCGTTGGTCCGATCCGACCATAAGCTATTCACCCTTGATATCCACATCCCGTCCCCACCCCCCATTAAGGAAACCACTACAAACAAATTCTCCAAAGCCAACTTCATGCTTCTTAAGACAGAAGTGGTGAACTTCATGACACCATGCAGATGGACAATACAGTTATGACTGCTGAATCCTACACAAATGCACTCTATAAGCACTTACACGAGTGCATGGATCGTGCTATCCCAAACAGAACCAAGATGCTATCCTCCAAAAAAAGGAAGTCAATCTGGTGGTCCCCAGCCATAAAAAAACTCTACAACAGAAGGAAAAAATTGTTGCAAAAGAGAGTAAAATCCCATGAGTGCAGGAGCTCCCTGGTCAGTCTCAGTAAGAAGCTGAGATCCCTTATAAGATCCTCCAAAGCAAGCTATGAAAACAAAATCACCACTAATTCTAAGGACAACCACAAAGCATTCTATAGCTATGTCAAGAATCTCGATGGCAACACTTAGATCTGCTCTGAGTTACAGCACAACGGCATGAAAATTACAGAACCAACTGATATTGCCAACATCCTGGCAGATAGGTTCAGTGCTAACTTTACCCCACCCCCACCCCCTAAAGGGCCCATATCTATACAGGAATAATGAAGAGTCCCTGTAATCACAACTAGGCAGGTAAAAGCTGCACTCTCTAAAGCCAAAAACACAGCATCCATGGGACTGGACAGCATCCCAGGCTGCATTTTACATGAACTTCAGAACGAACTGGCTCCACACTTAAGCACCATGTACAATAATAGCCTCACATCAGGCTTTGTGCTCACTGAATGGCACACAGCAACAGTTATCGCACTCCACAAAAGGGGAGCCACCACTGATTCCGGGAACTATCGACCTATTAGTCTGATGAGCCTGGTCTTCAAGGTCATGCAACATATCATCATGGAACTCATAAACAAAGACATTGGTAACCTCCAAACTCTGGATCCCACCCAGTTTGGGTTTGTGAAAGGCAGATCATGCCTCCTGAACCTGATTGACTTATTTGAGGCAGCCACCAAAGCCGTAGATGAGGATAAGGTGGCTCACAAAGCCTATCCTGACCTCGACAAGGCTTTCGACACCATCCCCCTTTCTGGAATTATAGCTATACTCACTAAAATAGGTATAAATCCCTACATCACAAGATGGGTTGCCAACTGGCTCACTGACAGAACCCACACTGTAAAAGTTGCACACTCCAAATCTGACCTCAAAGCATTGACAAGTGGAGTACAACAGGGTTCTGTGATGGGACCTCTCCTGTTTGCTATCTACTTCTCTGAAGTACAGGCTAACACAGAAGGCCTCTGGCTAACAAAGTTCGCAGATGACTGCAAACTAGGAGCCATAGTAAAGTCCCCAAATGATGTGGAGATCCTACAGAAGAGCCTCGCTGAGACAGATGCCTGGTGTCAGAGCCATGGCCTCAAGCTCAGTGCCAAAAAGTGCAGTGTCATCCCCTTTGGTAAAAACTCTGTACCCATGAACTACCACATAGGCAGCAATCTACTTAACACCAAATGTGTGATAAGAGATCTTGGGACCCAGGTGGACAGTAGTCTCTTCTTTGAAAGTCACATTGCCACAGTAGACAGGAAGTCCTTCCATGTGGCACACCTCATCATAAAAGGGTTCTCATCCAGGAAAAAAGAGGTCATTGTTCCCCTCTACTCGACACTCATTAGACCCATTATAGAGTACAACGCCCCTTTTGGAATGTACCTCACAAGACATCTGCAGCAGCTGGAAAGGCCACAGAAGTACTTCACAAAGAGGATTACAGGCCTCAAACAAATGCCCTACACTGACCGCCTCAAAAAACTCCAGCTTTACTCCGTAGCATATCGCCTACTCTAAGGTGATATCTGCCTAACATATAAAGTTATGTCAAACCCAGAGCTGTTGGACATAACACACCTAAAGAAATCCCAATCCCTCCAAACTACATGCTCTAGGGACCTAAAACTTGTCACCACAATATACAGGACATGCTGGAGGGATAGATTCCTGTCTCAGAGACTTCCCATACTCTGGAACAGGCTACCCATCTATGTTAAGCAAAGTTCTTCATTAGCACTCTTCAAGAAAAATCTTGATGAGTGGATGGGAAATAGGAAATACACCCCGAGGATCACTTCTGTGGCTCTGCTCGACAGTGGCACAGGAAAATAACTTTCTTGGGTGGTGTAAGCCAGGGAAACTTGTTGCCTAGGCTTACATAGGCCCTTGGGCCGATAGCCTAGTACCTACCTATGAATCTATGAACCTATAATTTTCTTTTTAAAGTAATACACATTTGTGCAACATATTGATATTGAATTTCTTTCTTAACTATTAGATTTTATTACAACCATTATACTCTGCATTTTTTACACACACACATATGCGTGTGTGTGTGTGTGTGTGTGTGTGTGTGTGTGTGTGTGTGTGTGTGTGTGTGTGTGTGTGTGTGTGTGTGTGTGTGTGTGTGTGAGTGTGTGTGTGTGTGTGTGTGTGTGTGTGTGTGTGTGTGTGTGTGTGTGTGTGTGTGTAGATTAGATATACAGTAGGCATAGATATACATATAGAAATAGAGAGAGTCATGAATTATTCGAATGTCACCCTGATCAGTATCTGTTTAGGTGGGAAAATTTAGTGAACTAAATGGATGGTCAACAGATGTTCAAGATCACACAACTCTCAGGGTTGGGGGATATGCCCTTTCCTCAATATTTTGCAATTTCAGAGTTAGTATGTAGATAGACAGATAGATAGATAGATAGATAGATAGATAGATAGATAGATAGATAGATAGATAGATAGATAGATAGATAGATAGATATTATTAACAGGATGTATGGGAGTGCAGAGGGCATGCCCTCTGCAAAAAATGATGTTATGGACAATTTTTTTTTTAATTGTGCATGTGAAGAGGTTGCTGCTTGACCCACATTTAGTAGGTTTAAAGATAGATATTAGGCTAGCTGCTCCTTTGAGCCATTTTAAGCCTAGCCAATTTCTCAAAGGTGAGAGTCAAACTCTCTACCTTATGTCTGAGAGGTAAACACCTTAACCATTATTCCAACCATCCCTGATTGAAGATGTTTGCATTGTCAATATTTTGTTGCTAATGTTATGACTGTTGACATTTGATCTTTCAAATATTTTCAGTAGACCCATATGGACCTTTGCCAACTTGTGATAAGGCGAGATAGTTCAGGACAGTATTTTTATACAGATATTAGCTGGATTGAAAAGTTATGGATTGTTTCTTTAATGCTTACATTTAAATGAGTTTTTTTTTTTTGTAGATGCTAATAATTTCATCTCTGTAATGCTGGAAGAAGGTAGTTTATAGAAATATGTTTTATTATTAAGGAATGAGTAGTATTTACAGAGTAGAAGTTTGAGGTGAGAAAACATTTATTTGTTTTATTTATTTATTTATTCATTCATGCTACATCTGTTTACTTGGATTGTACGACTGGACACATCCATTTTCAGCGGAGACCCAGGGAGAAGAGATCTACATGAACAAAACAGTAATATATATATATATATATATATATATATATATATATATATATATATATATATATATATATATATATATAACATTTATACAGAATGGCATTTATACAAGAACAAATATTTATACAACACAAAAATGGAACTAATTATATAACAGGTGTATATGATGTATCATTTACACATAGTAAATAGGCAAGTATTTACACAGTAAGGCATTTGAATATTTGAATAGAAGACGGATGATAAATAAAAAAAGACAGTCACAGTTTGGTTTGTAGAAGAGAGGTCATTTAGGGAAGTTGGGGTACATTTTGGTATGCAGTGTGCATGTTTACATTTCAAAGAGTTGCATATTAAGGGACATCCAAGATTGTTAGTAGTGACAGATACAATTTAGACTTGATTGTAAGAAATATAGTTGTGGTCACTAATATCCTTAAAAGAGAGATAAGTGATCTAGTCTGGGGTATTACATGGGCATTGCTATTTGTTTTGTAAGTGAGTTTAAAACATAGCAGAAGGTTGGCTACAAACATGACATTAATCCATTTTGCATTCAGGAGCATAACACATTGGTGCTCTGAATTTGTAGACAAATTAATGAACTGGCAAATTATGCCAGAGGTCATTTGGAGTAAAGTAATGTTCACCCTGCAATTAAATGATAGAAGGGGTAGTCCATATTCCATCGTAGTATTAGTATACCTTTTGAAAAAGATCATTTGGCTTTAGAGCCATTAGACAATAGTAGGTTTTCATTTGACTGAGGACTTTATTGGTGACATATTCAATGAGGTAGATTAATGTAGACATAGGTCACTATATAGTATGTTTGGACTTGATTTGGAGTAGCAAAAAGCAATACTGCTGATTTGTTATGTTATAAGTTGAAGTTTGTATTATATGCTGAAGTATGTGTATAGATAAATAGATATAAAAAGATACCAATATAGATAGATAGATCATAGGTGTTATAGGTAAGTACTAGGCTAGCTGCCACCATGGGCCATTTTAAGCCTAGACAGTTTCCATTGGGGAGAATCAAACTCTGTACATTTTATCTGTGAGTTACACGCCATTATGCCAATGATTAATCTAGGCATATATCTATATCTATCTATATATATATATATATATATATATATATATATATATATATGCGCACACACACACACACACACACACACACACACACATGTATATATATATATATATATATATATATATATATATATATATATATATCTATATATATATCTATATATTTATAGACACACATAAGCATATAGAGAAAGAGACAGAGAGACAATTGAACTTCACCTGCCTTGGTTGATAGATTTAGAGTAAAGATTCTTATCTGTATACAATGTTATAGCTAAGAGAGAGAGAGATTGTAGGTGTGATGTAATTTATGAGAAGAGTGAATAGTGGATCTTTGTGGTACAATGGAATGAAGCTGGCTGCAGAAGAGATCTGCTCACAGTTCTGGCTAAAAAGGTGTGGCTATATTTATTTATTTGATTTATTGACATTTGATTATAAAGAAAGTTCAACTGGGAAGGAGACCATTATCAGCAGAGGACTGGGGGGAGCTCCAAAGTATTACAAATTATTTTTAAAAAATGAAGTTTAGTACAGACAAAAGTTGTCACGGGACATCTTTAATAGTGGTGGGGAGGCTCGGATATAAGAAAGTAATAGGTAAGGTAGTATTAAGTTAGTTTGAAGGGAATGGGCAAGAAAGGGTTAAATAGGCTGGAAGCTGAGAGATGAAGTGAGGTAGGTTTGGGGGTGGGGCCTGTAGGCTTTTAGGGTGGGTTTTAGTTGTTGGGAGTTCCATTTGGTGTGATCTTGTTGAAGCAGGATCATATCCCATATGACCTGAGGGGAGTAAGGTAGGCCTTGGGTGGTTACACAGTCAACAATACAAGCTCAGTTACTGGTTTGTTCCAATGAAGGTGATAGAAGATGTGGGTACAGAAAGTTCTTTTTTTTTTATCTGCTTCTGGGAGCGATTGTTTGATGTAGAGATCCTAGGGCTGATAGGTAAGGAAAGATCAGCAATGATGTTGTATTTGCTTTGACTAGTAGCTTCCCAGTAGCTCAGTGCAATGAGATATGCTCTATTGTTCCCCTTAAGGTTATTTGGTACTCATTGGTGGTTTAGTGGTTTGGGTGATTCTATGGTTTTTCAGTACTCGGTGGCCCGTAGGTTGGGGGAAGTGGCATGGCTTTCAGGGGTGCCTGGTTGATGAGTTGTGTTCATTGGTGTTTAGGAGACCTGGAAGACTGTGCGGCAGTTTGTCATGTTATATAGTGTTTTTTCTGTGTGTCTGGTTCACGTTCAGAGTGCTGGCATTGGTTTGATGGGTCTTTTCCGTGTGTAGGGTTGGTTTCCTGTTTTTTTTTTTTTGGTGGTAGTAGTGTTTTGCAGGCTTTTTGTGGGCCGGTAATGGCTGTCAGTGCATACGCAGTGTGACAGTGGCCATATTAATAAAAAATAAATATAAAAAAAAAATAAAAAATAAAACAAAATAATTTTAATATACTGAGATTCATGGGTTTTTGTCAGGTGGTGAGGCTTTCATCGGTGCCCGGTTGATGAGTGGTGTATTTGTTGGTGGTTAGGGGCTGAAGGAAGGCTGTGCGGTGCATTGTCATGTTATAAAGTGTTTTCCGTGTGTCGGGTTCACGTTCTGAGTTTTTCCAGTGGCTTTGATGTGTCTTTTACATATGTAGGGCTGTTTTCACAGTTTTCATTGGTGGTTGTGGTGTTTCGTGGGCTTTTCGCAGGCTGGTATCAGCTGTCATGCATGCACAGTGCACCAGTGGTTGTACTTTATATAATAAAAAATTATTTAAGTGGGCATAGTGGGAGTAATGCAAGTGGGTTTTGAGTCAGTCAGTGAGTGGTGGTGTTGTGGGGTTGCATTTCAGCTCATTTGTCCCTGGTGGTGTTCATGGTGTGAGAAGCATGGCAGCAGTTTTGTAGGCTCACTATCAAGAAAAACAAAGTAAAATCCAAATGTTTAAAGAAGAAAACACCACGACCAATCGATCCAGCCAAATAATCCTTAAAATAAACTTTTATTCGATGCTAAACATAATATTAAACACAGTAAATCAAGCGCTTTCGCCTGATAATATCAGGCTTTATCAAGAAGTTTTGTAGGCTCACTATCAGCCAATAGAGATTGCGCGCATGTGGGGTAACGCCGGTGGAGTTAGATAGAGCAATAATAAAAAAAAAAAAATTCATAGAATAGTTTATAGACAGCTTGGAGCAGAAAACTAATTTAAGGCTGGGGTTAGTCAGGTGGCTGCTTTCAGCTTAGTGCAGTTCATGTGGTAGGGGTGGTTGCTGTGACTCGAGTTTAATGGTCAGTATCCCAGTGCCATTTATTTTGAGAGACTTCTATTAACCACCCAGTACATTAGGTACTTTTTCAATGTTTAAAGCCTTTAAATTCAGTATAACAGATGGTATTATATAACCTAAGTGAGTGTGTGTTTCTTTTTCTCTCCCTTGGTACTTACAATTGCCTATTTTTTTTCAGGTAGTGAATTGGAGACCATGGCAGAGGCACGTGCGATGAGGAAGAAATGGATGTTCGTGGGCAGTTTGCAGATTCTCCCTTGCTTGTTCTAAGTGTATGGGTACACATTCAGCGATGCAATGTGGTACAGGTGAGGGTCAGTTTGGGGGCCAGGCATCTTTCTTTTCAGGTCAGAGATGATGAGTGGCCCTCCCATGGGACTACAAGGTGCACATGGCAGGGGCAATTTTCATGGCCAAAAGAGAGGGTCCTTTTGAGGAACTAGCAGGTGCCCAGGTTACCCATTCACCTATTAAAGGTATAGGTCTTGAGGGAGTTGCTGGTGCATATCCACTGCCAGCAGTGGCCGGTGAATTGCTTGAGAGTTTTTTGAGGGACTTTTCGATTAAGTCTTCTTTGTTGGGTGATGGTAAAGTGGGAAAACATTTGAAGTCACTACGGGGTAGGGGTGATATCCTGAGAGTGTTGATTAAGAAGGAATGTCAGGCAGGTAGATTGTTGGGCCCATTTGATTGTCCACCTTTTACCCAATTTAAAATTTCAGCTTTGAGTTTGGTGCCCAAGAAGAGGCCAGGTGAGTTTCACTTAATACATCATTTATCTTATCCTGAAGGCAATTCCATTAATGATTTCATCCCAGGGGAGGTTAGAGTGGCATGTGCTTCTCTGGACAATGTGGTCCATATCATTAGAAGTTTTTAGGATCCTTGGCTGGTTATGGTAGTTATTGAGTCAGCCTTTCATCTGGAGGAGGATTGGCCTTTACTGGGCATGGTAGTGGGGGATAGTTTCTAGTTTGACACAGCTATGTCAATGGGATGTGCAGTGGCCTGTTCTACCTTTGAAAAGTTTTGCAGAGTGTTACACTGGATATGGAAACAGATGGTGGAAGGGCAGAGAGCAGTACATTATCTAGATGACTTTTTGCTAGTGTATGAGGATGAGAGAGGGTGCACTGGTAGCAATGCATGAGTTTCTGAGGATGTGTGAGGATTTGGGTGTACCATTGGCTAAACATAAGTTGGAGGGTTCAGCAAAGGTGTTATTTTTCTTGGGTTTGAATGTAGATGCAGGCAAAGGATTATTTCATTTGCCAGGGGAAAATGTGGTTCATTTACAGGAGAAAATCATGTGGGTGCAGTCCAAGAGCAAGGTCTAGTGAGAGAGGTGATGGAGGTTGATGAATTTTGCTTGTAAGGCAGTGCATACTGGACATATGTTTTGTAGGTTGGTGGCATTTCTGTTGAAAGGAAGGAAGAGTCAGCACCATAGGGTAAGGGTTAGTGAATTTTGTATGTGAGGACTTAGCATTGTGGTCACAGTTTTTACATAAGTGTAATGGGATCACATTTTGGCAGACAGATTGGGTAGGTCAAGAGGCTTTACAATTGTTTTCAGATGCAGCCAGGGGTCTGGGTATTGGAGAATTTTTTGTGGGGCAATGGTTCTCGGTACAATGGCCTTCTCATTGGACTGACAAGTGGAAAGCGGATGTTGCCTTTCTGGAGCTTATGCCTATTTGGGCTGCATCAGTGGTATGGGAGGATCATTTGAGGGGTAGGAGGGTAGTGTTTAATTCAGACAACATTGTGCTGCAGGTTAAGATGCCCAACTTAGAGCAATTTTTGCTGGTTCTTCATAAGTTTATGTTGCAGAATTTGTTGATTAACTTTTCTTTTATAAGAGTGCATGTTCCAGGGGTAGAGATTAAGATAGCTGACAGCCTGTCTCATTTTCAGCTTTGCAGGTTTCGGCAGATGGCTCTGTCAGCAGCAAAGGACCCCAAAGTGATATCAGATGAGATTTGGTAGATTGGGCAGTAGTGATCAGCAGGTTGGAGCAGCAGTCATGGGCTGTATCTACAAGGAAAGTCTATGGTAGGGTGTTGCATGATTTTGATAGTTTTGTGAGGCTGTTATCAGAAGAGAAGTGTATGTGGTTGGAATGTTTATTGCTGTGTTATTTAGCCATGCTGAAGGAACAGGGTAAGGCAGTACGATCGGTGAGGGTGGCTTTGGAAGCAATTGGGGTATTTACTCGGTCAGCCAGACTAGAGAATTGGACTAGGTCATGGACAGTTGGATGAGTTTTGAAAGGTTGGGGTAGAGGGGAATGCCCTTCTAGGGATAGTAGATGGCTGGTATCTATGGGGATTTAAAGAATGTTGCTGAAGGGTTTAAGCAGGGTGCATGGAAGTTCGTAAGAATATGCGATGTGGGGTGCGGCTAGTTTATGGATGTATTGTGAAGCTTTACATGTGTCTGAGTTATTGGGTTCATTGGTGTGGAATGATGTGCTTATATTGTCAAGGGCAGTGCACATTAGGCTTAGATTATTGAAAACTGATCAAGAAGGGAAAGGGACCTCTGTAGTTTTGGAGGAATTTAGGTCAGTATGGACGTGTCCGGTGGCATGGGGAAAGAGGCTGTGGGCTGCCAAAGAGGACAGAATACAAGGATTAGCTTTTACATCAGTAGGTGGTAGAGTATTAACAGGTGAGCAATTGAATTTGATTATGAGAAGGGCTCTTCTCAGTGTGTACACAAAAACTCCAAAACTTAAAGACCAACCAGTAAACCAAAAACGAGCTTAAAGAAGCGGTTCACTCGAAGTTGTTTGATAAAATTATTATTTAATAATGTTAGCACATGCTTTCGGAGAGCTCTATGTCCCTCCTTCCTCAGACACAAAGATAAAAGTATGATTAAATGAGTACATTTTATACGCTCAAATTCAATTAATTATGCTAAACAGATACAATTACACAAACCTACACACTAAACCGGAAGCAACTGCAAGTACAACGTGTACCACTACTACTAAAATCATTCGTATGATCCATAATACTAAAAATATACATATATAAATACGACTTCATTTAAAACATACATTAAAAATTCTTTTAAAACCCCAATCACCTTTTTAAGGCAAGGTTTTTTAACACACAACTAATAGACACATGATCGTTCAAACCAGGAAAAATATATGAAGCAGTACAAATTTGCCAAAAAAGTTCATCCACTTCTAACTTATTCTGCCAAGGACCACCCCTAATATCGAAATTGATTTTCTTAAGGACCGTAAATTTAAAATCATGGTCCAGAAAGTCATTAATATGTCTCGCCAAAGCGTTATTAAGATCAAGCCTATTTATAGCATAAACATGTTCATAAATGCGCTGCTTCACTTTCCTTTCGGTCTTACCGATATAAAAAGCAGCGCATTTTTGGCAAACAGCGGCATACACAACACGTCTAGTTTCACAGTTGTATTTACCTGTCACATTATACATTTGGTCTCTTAGTTTAACTTTAGGGTCTGTACACACATACCTACACTGCTTACATGCTCCACATTTACTCATCCCGGGATTACGTTGACCGCTGGGTTTAGACTTACTCTCCAAAAGTGCCTTCAAGTTAGAACCCCTCTTAAATATCATTTTTGGACTGTCACCCAACTGTTCAAACAGAAAAGGGTCTTCAACAATAAGAGCCCAATTCTTATGGACAACGTTCCTAATCTGATCATGGTCCAAACTAAATGTACACAAAAAACTAGTACCAAAAACATCCCCAATGTTGTTGTTGGTCTGGGTCTTATTAGCCACAAACCCTTCACCTGGAGGAAGATTGCAAAAGCCAGACAGAATTGGTTTATAAAAACTAGACTGTCTTTTATGAATAACTTCAAATTTTATTTCTGAAACAAACCAAAAAGGATACTCCCTATGGAGGAACATAGTGCTCAAATGTTCACATTCATCCAAAAAATCATCCTCATCAGATATCATCCTAGCCGCCCTAACCATCTGCCCTTTCATGACAGTTTTCTTCTGGTGTTTAGGGTGGCAACTCGTAAAATGAAGAAACGAGTTAGAGTAAGTAGGTTTTCTGCAGATAACACTCTTATATTTTAAAGCAGAAAGATCCTTAATCAATAAAATATCTAAATAATTAATACAAAATTCTTGAAAATTATAAGTAAACTCCAAAAAATTGGTCATACTAGAAATACTATCCATAAACAATGGGACCCAAGATGGTGGTGCTTTCCAAATTAGGAACATGTCTTCCTGGTACCTAGTGTACCAGGTGACACATTCATCAAACAATACATTGGGAAACAAACGAGTCCTTTCTCAACGAGCCAACACACAATTGGCAAAACTCGCACCACACTGCAAACCCATTGCTACCCCTGATTTTGTAAATATATGTTACCATCAAATAGCATGAAATTGGAGTTTAGCACAATTTCTAGTAGTGTTTCTACCACGTAAGTAGTGTTATCGTTCACCTTCTTATTACTTAAAAAATCACCAACCCATTGGACACTCAAATCCTGAGGGATTACGGTATATAAATCTTTGATGTCTATAATCAAAAAACACCATTCTTTTCCAAATAGCATTTTACCGATGTCCTGAAGAAAACTCCAGGAGTCCTTACAAACCTGGGACTCCTGTTCTAACAAGGGTTTAAGAATCGTGTCGACAAACTTTGCACAAGCATACGTGATCGAACTTCAGCCATCTACAATAGGCTGAAAGGGGGGTCATGAATGGATTTATGGATTTTCGGTATGCTGAAAAGGACAGGTAACTTAGGGGCTAACATCGTCAAATAGTGATACACATCTATATCAATAGACCTTTCCAAAAACAGATCCTCGACAATACTTCTTATCTTAGAATAAACTGTGTTAACCTCGTTAATTGTCACCAATGTGTAAAAATCAGTATTCAACTGTTTTAACATCTTTTCAACATACAAAAAATAATCCATAAGAACCAGACCACCCCTCTTACCAGGGTTCATAACTCTTATGCTGCAATCCTGCAGCATAGTAATAAAATCCCGCTGGGACTTAGTGATATTAAAGCCTTGTTTATCTAAATGCAAATTATTCGTCGATAATGCCCTAAAATCATACTTACACATTTTTTCAAACAGGCGGAGAGAATCTTGTAAAGGGGGGTTGTAAGTACTAGGAGTTTTAAATTTACTATCCGTTTTACTTTTGTCACCCATTAAACAACTTAAATTTAATTTTCTTACAAAAAGTTTAAGATCAACAATTGTCTTAACTAGATCAAAATGGGAATCAGGTACAAAAGAAAGAACTCTTGAAAAAAACTCCACCATATCTAAATCAATAGCAAAAGAAGTGTAATTATATATTTTAAAGTCACCCTTTGAGACAGAAATAATCTGAGGATCATAGAAGTGATTCATCATCTCTTCCTATGGTTCATCCTGCTCCTGGAATTGCCTTGATTGTACCTCCCTCTCGTGTTTGTCTGTCTGTTCTTGTTGTTTCTGGGAAAACCCTGTTGATTTGTGTTGTTCTGATCCCCGGGACTTGTCGACACTGAGTGGTGTTGTTGGTTAGTGGCCCCTTTATTAGCATGATTGTTAAACCCAGTGTTACTACCATTAAGCAGTCTCTCACTACGACGAAGAGGTTGAACCTCTTCATCTTGGTCATCAGCCCCATGAACCTGTTGCTCATTTGATTCACCTGTCAGTTCAAAATTAGAACTATCTACAAGTCCAGAACCAAGAGATACTTTAAAGATTGGTGGGGGGCGGGGGTATGCCTTGTTGTTACCATAATCCCGAATATCCCTAGCAATTTTTCTCCTCTTGCTGTTAACAAATTTGTTCATAGTGGCCTCAATACTGGTGAATGTACGAGAACATTCGTACTTGTATCTCAAGAAGTCATTGTCATTTTTAATACTCTGCTCAAGGAGCTCTAAGTCAGTTTGTAACTTCTGCACATCCGTTTGATACTGTATAATAAGTAAATTGATAAATTCAAAACCTTGCCTATCAAAAAGTGCTAGAAGGTCTTTGTGGAACTGTGAGCCTTCAACCAGTCCGACAGGATAATGCCACTGTCGAAGACCTTTAGGAATCACTTGCTTTGTCAAACATTCCTGTAAATAAGAAATTTCAAGTTGCAGCTTCCTGCACTTGAACAGTTTCTGATCAAAAACGCCAATTCAATTAACAATGTTACTTACAACTTGATGTTTTCGATGAATGTGAACATTTGAGCACTATGTTCCTCCATAGGAGGTATCCTTTTTGGTTTGTTTCAGAAATAAAATTTGAAGTTATTTGTAAAATACAGTCTGGTTTTTATAAATCAATTCTGTTTGGCTTTTGCAATCTTCCTCCAGGTGAAGGGTTTGTGGCTAATAAGACCCAGACCAACAAACCATCAAACAGGCGTGCAGAAGTTACAAACTGACTTAGAGCTCCTTGAGCAGAGTACTAAAAATGACAATGACTTCTTGAGATACAAGTACGAATTTTCTCGTACGTTCACCAGTATTGAGGCCACTATGAACAAACTTGTTAACACCAAGAGGAGAAAAATTGCTAGGGATATTCGGGATTATAGTAACAACAAGGCATACCCCCACCCCCCACCAATCTTTAAAGTGTCTCTTGGTTCTGGACTTGTAGATAGTTCTAATTTTGAACTGACAAGTGAATCAAACGAGCAACAGGTTCATGGGGCTGATGACCAAGACAAAGAGGTTCAACCTCTTCGTCGTAGTGAGAGACTGCTTAATGGTAGTAACACGGGTTTAACAATCATGCTAATAAAGGGGCCACTAACCAACAACACCACTCAGTGTCGACAAGCCCCGGGGGTCAGAACAACACAAATCAACAGGGTTTTCCCAGAAACAACAAGAACAGACAGAGGAACACGAGAGGGAGGTACAATAAAGGCAATTCCAGGAGCAGGAGGAACCAGAGGAAGAGATGATGAATCACTTCTATGATCCTCAGATTATTTCTGACTCAAAGGGTGACTTTAAAATATATAATTAACTTCTTTTGCTATTGATTTAGATATGGTGGAGTTTTTTTCAAGAGTTCTCTCTTTTGTACCTGATTCCCATTTTGATCTAGTTAAGACAATTGTTGATCTTAAACTTTTTGTAAGAAAATTAAATTTAAGTTGTTTAATGGGTGACAAAAGTAAAACGGATAGTAAATTTAAAACTCCTAGTACTTACAACCCCCCTTTACAAGATTCTCTCCGCCTGTTTGAAAAAATGTGTGAGTATGATTTTAGGGCATTATCGACGAATAATTTGCATTTAGATAAACAAGGCTTTAATATCACTAAGTCCCAGCGGGATTTTATTACTATGCTGCAGGATTGCAGCATAAGAGTTATGAAGCCTGATAAGGGGAGTGGTCTGGTTCTTATGGATTATTTTTTGTATGTTGAAAAGATGTTAAAACAGTTGAATACTGATTTTTACACATTGGTGACAATTAACGAGGTTAACACAGTTTATTCTAAGATAAGAAGTATTGTCGAGGATCTGTTTTTGGAGAGGTCTATTGATATAGATGTGTATCACTATTTGACAATGTTAGCCCCTAAGTTACCTGTCCTTTTCGGCATACCGAAAATCCATAAATCCATTCATGACCCCCCCCCCTTTCAGCCTATTGTAGATGGCCGAGGTTCGATCACGTATGCTTGTGCAAATTTTGTCGACACGATTCTTAAACCCTTGTTAGAACAGGAGTCCCAGATTTGTAAGGACTCCTGGAGTTTTCTTCAGGACATCGGTAAAATACCATTTGGAAAAGAATGGTGGTTTTTGACTATAGACATCAAAGATTTATATACTGTAATCCCTCAGGATTTGGGTATCCAATGGGTTGTTGATTTTTTAAGGAATAAGAAGGTGGATGATAACACTACTTATGTGGTAGAAACACTACTAGAAATTGTGCTAAACTCCAATTTCCTGCTATTTGATGGTAACATATATTTACAGAAATCAGGGGTAGCAATGGGTTCGCCATGTGGTGCGAGTTTCGCCAATTGTGTGTTGGCTCATTGGGAAAGGACTCTTTTGTTTCCCAATGTATTGTTTGATGAATGTGTCGCCTGGTACACTAGGTACCAGGACGACAAGTTCCTAATTTGGAAAGCACCACCATCTTGGGTCCCATTGTTTATGGACAGTATTTCTAGTATGACCAATTTTTTGGAGTTTACTTATAATTTGCAAGAATTTAGTATTAATTATTTAGATATTTTATTGATTAAGGATCTTTCTGCTTTAAAATATAAGAGAGTTATCTACAGAAAACCTACTTACTCTAACTCGTTTCTTCATTTTATGAGTTGCCACCCTAACCACCAAAAGAAAGCTGTAATGAAAGGGCAGATGGTTAGGGCGGCTAGGATGATATCTGATGAGGATGATTTTTTAGATGAATGTGAACATTTGAGCACTATGTTCCTCCATAGGGGGTATCCTTTTTGGTTTGTTTCAGAAATAAAATTTGAAGTTATTCGTAAAAGACAGTCTGGTTTTTATAAACCAATTCTGTCTGGCTTTTGCAATCTTCCTCCAGGTGAAGGGTTTGTGGCTAATAAGACCCAGACCAACAACAACATTGGGGATGTTTTTGGTACTAGTTTTTTGTGTACATTTAGTTTGGACCATGATAAGATTAGGAACGTTGTCCATAAGAATTGGGCTCTTATTGTTGAAGACCCTTTTCTGTTTGGACAGTTAGGTGACAGTCCAAAAATGATATTTAGGAGGGGTTATAACTTGAAGGCACTTTTGGAGAGTAAGCCTAAACCCAGCGGGCACCGTAATCCCGGGATGAGTAAATGTGGAGCATTTAAGCAGTGTAGGTACGTGTGTACAGACCCTAAGGTTAAACTAAGAGACCAAATATATAATGTGACAGGTAACTACAACTGTAAAACTAGAAGTGTTATGTATGCTGCTGTTTGCCAAAAATGCACTGCTTTTTATATCGGTAAAACCGAAAGGAAAGTGAAGCAGCGCATTTATGAACATGTTTATGCTATAAATAGGCTTGATCTTAATAACGCTTTGGTGAGACATATTAATGACTTTCTGGACCATCATTTTAAATTTACGGTCCTTAAGAAAATCAATTTCGATATTAGGGGTGGTCCTTGGCAGAATAAGTTAGAAGTGGATGAACTTTTTTGGCAAATTTGTACTGCTTCATATATTTTTCCTGGTTTGAACGATCATGTGTCTATTAGTTGTGTGTTAAAAAAACTTGCCTTAAAAAGGTGATTGGGGTTTTAAAAGAATTTTTAATGTATGTTTTAAATGAAGTCGTATTTAAATATGTATATTTTTAGTATTATGGATCATACAAATGATTTTAGTAGTAGTGGTACATGGTGTACTTGCAGTTGCTTCCGGTTTAGTGTGTAGGTTTGTGTAATTGCATCTGTTTAGCTTAATTAATTTAATTTGAGCGTATAAAATGTACTCGTTTAATCATACTTTTATCTTTGTGTCTGAGGAAGGAGAGACATAGAGCTCTCCGAAAGCGTGTGCTAACATTATTAAATAATAATTTTATCAAACAACTTCGAGTGAATCACTTCTTTAAGCTCGTTTTTGGTTTACTGGTTCTTCTCAGTGTGTGTTTGGAGGGGGACAAGTTTTCTAATCATTCTTTTAGGATGGGTAGGGCATCTGATCTAGCGAAGGGAGGCAGTTTGATTGAAGTCATTAAGAGGGTGGGTTGGTGGTCTTCTAATGCATTTTTGACTTATATTAGATAAGTTTGATGGATTTATTTTGTGGTTATTTTTTTTTTTCTTTTTAGGGGACAGGATTGTCATTTTAGGTCATTTATTCGTGTACTTGGCAGCTAGGCAGGCTGTGGTTAGAAGCAATGGCATGAATTTGGGCTTGCAACATTTTGGATTGAAGGTTACCTGGCGTGGTATTAGAGGTTTGATGTGGAGCCAGATATTCCTGGTATTAACCATGTTGCAAAGTTGGTGGGGATTGCCAAACATTTTGGTGATTCATTTAGGAGGGAATAATTTGGGTAAGATTCTGAAGAAGCAGTTAGTTTATAATATTTGTGAGGATTGCTTGGCTTTAAAGAAGCTTTATCCATCAGTTTGTCTGGTTTGGTCTGAGATTATTTCCAAGTTAGTTTGGAGGAAGGCAATTAATTTTTCTGCAATTGAGAGGGCTAGAAGGTATGTTAATTTTACATTAGCAAAACAGTTGAAGGGGATGGGGGTGCATACTATCATGCATGTTGAGTTTGAGGATGGGGATTCCATGTGGTATAGGGCAGATGGGGTTTACCTTAGTAATTCCGGACTTGATTTGTTTAATTTAAATTTTGGGTTATTTTTAGAGGGATTAGTTAGTGGGGTTATGGTGTGAGAGGGAACAGCCCTGTAGGGCTGGTGAGTGGAAAAGAGGGACAGGCTTGCCCCTCTTCTGTTCCCCTAATTGATGGATGGATTTGAGGTGGTAAGGGTTGATGGTGGAGGTGTTTGAACTGATGGTTTGGCTTGTTGAAGAAATGCTTTAGGTGAGCTGGAATGCTGCCTTGCTAGTGCAGTGATAAGTGAGCAAGTGGAGGACATTGCTTATGCAAGGGTGAGCGGTTACGCTGCTCTTGTGCTTATGTATTTCATGTTTCATTTACAACATGTTTCATTTACAAGGAATTGAAGTGGTATTGTGTTCAATAAAGTTTCATGTTGTCATTTATTATGTTATACAATCAAAGGTCTTTGGATGTTTGTGCGATTTATTAAAGAGGAGCATGACAACAATAATTTTGCAGTCTTTAAAAATAATACAAAAAAACAAATACAGTTTAAATAATTATACCACATTTAACATAATATGAAAGCATTTGTTATGAACAGATACAAGTTATATAATTAGCGAAATTTTAGCCAGTTTATAGAGAAATTAAAAATGCTAACCAACTAGACAATTGTATACACTATTATATAGCTATACTATACAACTAAAGGTAGCTTGACATCCACAGAGCTTAAGCAGTAGGATCTGATGGCTAATGTCAATTAATACCCCCACCAATTCTTTTCTGTTTCTAGAATGCTGTTTGTAGCTGTGTTAAGGGCAATTATAATATTATGGTCATCCCCAAACCCATGACCAAATCTATTAAGAGGGCTGTGTCTGTAAATATACTTCATAGCTTGTATGTGGAATATTTTTTCAAAGTGTTTTTTTTTTAGTTGGGCAGAGGATGACTATGGGTGGTAGCCTTGGTTCAAGTACAGGATGATGCTTTTTTTTAATGGGCCATTGAAAGTATTTTTAAATTGAGAGCACACAAAACCAGATGTTATAGAATGTTTATATGGGCAATGTGTTTCACTCTTAAGTTTGCTGAAAGGTTTACAAAAAGGGGATGTAGTACAAGAGGGTCAGGTTTACATTTTTGTCTAATTTTCTTTTTTAAGAGTATCCTAACTATTTTGCTGCTGAATTTTGAACCCAAAAAGAAGAGTGGTCATTAATAATAAGGGGCAAGTTGGTATGGAGGATATTGTCTGTGATAGAATTCTTGTTGTAAGTTGTATTAATAATGAAGTCCTTGAACTACTGGCCAGGTTAGTCTCGATACCCTAGTTTTGGGTAGTTAGTGTTGGATATATTCTTAATTACAAAAAAACACAACACCGTTCCAAGGAGATAGCAACCCAAACCATTAAGGTAGAGAACTGCCTTCACGTCCTTGTTATTTGTGAAAAGTGAAAAATAAAAACATTTTATCAATGCAATATTAAGCAACAGCAATAAGCAGTCCAAAACTTCAGATGTTAATTCCTCCTTTATGAAGGTACTGAATAAACAAACTCAAACAGTCTTTGTCACCAGAATAACTTAGCTTTAATTTATGATAAGAGCTCATCCACCAAATGGACTTCATCAGTTAATTTTTTCGGTAACAGCTTTAACCCATGGAAAACTAATATATACACAAGAGATCATAAATAATGATTGACAACCTCATACATAGTTAAGAGCCCAGCCTAGAACTAAAAGCTACCCTGATGTAACACAAGTCACGTTTTACAATCCAAACTAACATAACAAACAGAAAGAGGGCTAATAAAACAAAGTCCAAAAAACTGAAATGCAGAACTAGTAATTAACTCCTATTCTGTCTCCACAGAGGGGCAAGGTAGCATAAACCCCCCTTTACTAAAGGCTATTTAGCATAAAGGTGACAACAAGATCCTTCCAAAATGAGTGACAAGCTAAAAAACTATAACGAAACAAAATAAAAAAATCAGGGAGATGAAGTGTGTGTGTGTGTGTGTGTGTGTGTGTGTGTGTGTGTGTGTGTGTGTGTGTGTGTGTGTGTGTGTGTGTGTGTGTGTGTGTGTGTGTGTGTGTGTGTGGGTGTCTGTGTGTGGGTGTGTGTAGGTGTGTAACCACAGGCACATGAATCAAGACCCTTGGGGAAAAGTTTTATCTCTGATTGACACCATACAATGACTGATTAGACACTCTAACGGATTGGACATACTTATACAATAATTGTACATATTAGATTTGTTATAGTGTCAGGCTAATGTAAATAGTGTAAATAGTTAATTTAGATGATATTTATAAATATTATGGAATTTATTCAATTATATTTGAAAATAAAAAAAAAATTTGAAAAAAAAAGAAACGGCATCTACTATAGTAACCTTTGTAAAAACCTTTGTAAAAGATGTCATGTGAAGAAAGATCACAGATAAAAATACAATCAAAATGAAAACTGTAATTTTAAGTGTATAAAAAAGCAAATAAAAAAGAAAAGCATTTTCACCCATATGGCTTCATCAGATCACTGTTAAAACAGAGCATCCATAAAAACAGTCATACACTAAAAACGGGAAAAAAATATCAATAAAATATGTGGAAAAATGCATATGACTGTGCATATGTATATGTTGCAGCAGAACAGAAAACATGCAGAAAGAATAAAAACAAAATAAAATGTCCAAGAAAAGTGAATAAAGGAATAAACATGTCATATTAAAACCATTTATAACAAATTGGTTGTGCAATTTACTAAGCTGTAGAATGTATTTAATTAAATAAGCAGAACTGAGTCCAAGTATGTTTTTATTTTATTATTTAACATTTGTTTACTGGGAAAGTCCGACTTGGAACAAAGCCAACTTCCAGAGGAGGCCCAGCGAGAAGCTCTCCAGATGCACAGATGCATGTCTTTGTAATTAGGTAGGTTGTAGATGCAGGTTGTAGGCGTTAAAGTGAATTTATCATTCCAGCACCTTCTTTTCAGGAATGACATTGCATTTCCACTTGAGTGAACCCACTCTGATTCCCTGATCATTTCCAAAATGTAAAAAGTGAAAAAAGAATGTGGTCCAACTTAGGAAACTAGACCACAAAACCCTGATATACTTGAACTCCTCCATGCCAGATAACTGCACCCTCATCACTTGCAAAGAGATATCCACTCTTTATTGTAACATAACCATTGTACTTGATATGGAGGTACTGATTTTCATCCCAGATTCTATATAGATTACAGTGAAATGCTCCCTTATGCATTGGAGATCATTGTGTCTTAAGGTAAAAAACATCACCTGCAAACAAGGATGCAGAATTCATGACTTTGACTGGATGCCCTTCAAATTTTGGTTATGCCTTAATATCATGTCTTTGAAAATGAGAAAAAAGGGGGAGACAAGGCACAGCTTTGTTGGTGTTCCATACCCACCTTCTCTCTGACATACTGTTGAGAATGCAGACAGCTCTCAACTCTTTAAATGCCTCTGTTGATTGGTATACACCAATGATCCTGGTACCATTTACTGCTGTAACTCTTCTCATACGACACTTAATTTATAATTAAAATGTCCTTTTCTCTAAAGTGTTATGGTGATACATTTATTGACATATTGCAGACAACCTGGGGAAACTGTACATAATTTATTGAAATAGTTATTTTACTCAATGTACATTCATCTGCATATCTGATTTTCTAGTGCCAATTTATGAACTTTTAAAGTGCAAATACAGACTTTTGTGGAAATTCAGTAGCAGCACCATTTATTTTTAGCCACTGAATTATTTATGAGTTGACATTGAATGCCTTTAATGTATCAGTTTATTCACTTATATGGAGCAGTGTCAGATAGCTTACCAAAGTCAGTAAAGAGAAACAGTACATACAGTCAGCCTGGGACATACCCCCTCTTCCACCCCATTCTAATGATCACATGCAAAATCACACCAATTTCAGGGACATTATCATGTTACTTAACTGCCCCAGCAACAAAATGAGACTTGACAAAGGAAACAGTCATGTGAATGCACAAAATATCCTCTTTTACAGTAGGAAACTCAAAAAAACTGCAACAATTTTCAATAAGTAGATAACACAATATATATTTAATGTATATTTATATGTATATATATATAGATACATTGCTTCATTTGTGTAGTACATAGTAGAACACACCATTGCAGTCTACTGTTTTCGACCAATACCTTATTAGTCTGAAAGCCTTAATACTCTTTGTCATTACCATCTACAGATTTCTTTTCCTAACCTTTATCTTCTAAAAATTCCTTCTCTTCTCATTTTATAAGCAATTTCTCCTACTATCCTTACATATCATTAGGATCATAGGAGATTACTAGGCTATCGATCTGTTGGTCATTTCAAGCCTAGCTATTTTGTCCCAGTGTAGTACCATAATACCATATAAATGTTAGTTAGTACCTAAGATTGCATTTAGTAATGGCTGCCCATGTCCAAGAGGGTTGTGGACGGTATCACCAGTAAGAATTTATGGTGCCCTATCCACTCATCCTGGTTCCTCTTGAACAGTGTCATTCTCTTTCACATGAATAGGATGCCTATTCAAAAGATGCAGCAGTCACTGGGAGATAATTATGTCCCTCCAGCATGTCCTATTTATGTCACTGGCCATAGTTAGGTCACTGAAATGGGTAGCCCTAGTCCCATTTGATTTATGGATGGGCAGCAAGTTCATTAAGTTTGCATCTGAGATTGCTACATACAACAGCTGTAAGTCTCCCCTAAGAAGTCTACAATACAATGTATAGTGATAGGGACTTTAGTCGGTCTGTGTAAGGCACATGTTGGAGTCCCTTGATCTTCTTTGTTAGAAACCTCTAACGTCTCTCCAATTGCTGCAGGTGCTTTGTATGGTACATGCTGAATGGGGCATTATACTCAGTTATGGGCCAGATTAGTGCTGAGTATAGAGGGATTACAACCTCTTTTGCTGTTAAGACAATGTTTTTACTACTTATAAAGCCTTCCTTACTACAGTAGACACATGGTGGTTGATGTTAAGGTTACAACAAACTTCTGATCCCAGGTCCCTTACCATTTCATGAGTACTTAGGGTATTGTTCTAAATATGATAGTGTGAAGGGGCATTGTTTGTGGTGAAGGGATTGATGATGCATTTGTTTGCATTCAGTTTGAGACCATGACTAAGATACCAGTTGTTGGTGTGCAAAAGACCTTCCTGGAGTATACTGACGTCATTTGGGAATTCAGTAATTGCACCCAGTTTATAGTCATCTGCAAACTTGGTCAGGCACAACCTATTAGTTTTGATCTGAACTTCTGAGAAGTATATACCAAACAGTAGGGGGCTTAGCAATAACCCCTGTGGCACCCTGCTGGTAACAGGTCTGCTGGTTGATGTGGAGTCACCCACTTTGATAGTGTGCATCTGGTTTGTGAGCCAGTTGGCAACGGAATAGTTTACATTCAGTTTGCTAAGTTTATTGGTAATGCCTGAGTGTGGGATTGTGTTGAAAACCTTTGCCAAGTTGAGGTATGCTGTGTGCACAGATTTGCCTTCCTCAATGGCCCTTGTCACATTTTTGAAAAAATCCACAAGAATTAACAGACAGGATCTGCCCTTGACAAAGCCAAATTGAGTAGGATCCAAGGTTTGGAGGTCAGCTATGTCTTTATTTATGAGGTCCATAATAATACATTCCATAGCCTTACAGCTGAGGCTGGTCAGGTTAATGGGTCTGTAATTTCCAGGTTCTATTGCTAGACCGCATTTGTAGAGGAATAACTGTTACTGTTCTCCATTCTGCAGGAACAAAGCATGTTGTTAGACTACCCTGTATAAGAATGCTATTTATTTATTTATTTATTTTACATTTGTTTACCGGAATGGTCCAACTAGACACAGGTCCATTTTCAGTGGAGGCCCGGGGAGAAAAGCTCCACAGTGAGATAAAAATTACACAATATGAAAAAAATCTGAATATGCCAATAAGCAACCACAGGAGAATATATATACAGAGATAATGTAAGTTAACAGCAAGAGATAACTATACAGTAATAAACATAGATAAGGTAGTTAAATATGAACTAATAATACAATTTCATTCAGCAGTAAAATGTTTCGTATAACTGTAGCAGATACTACATTAGGTGTTATAGGAAGTGAGGTGTATAGAGTGTTATGAGAGTCACTGCTTACCTTACACCAGATTTTTCTTAAGCTGGACTAAAAAAGCTTTCCACAGACCTGAAATATGAAATTCTGTCCTCCCAAACATGAAAAACTCCCCAACCATCCTCTTTCACATGCTCCCTAAAGTATTACTTAATGATAATGTAATGCAAGTAGTTTGACAAATTTGCTAAGCACCAAACAGAAGTACTCCTGAGCTTCTAATGTTTTTTCCCACATTACCAGGACAAACTGCATATCTAAAGTGGTTTACAATCAAAATTTCAAATGCTATTATGTGAACTTTGATTACCAAAAGGCAGTTTCAAAGTTATCATAAATGTAATTTGAAATATGTTGAACCCGCAACAGTGAATGCTAGTGTGCATTTGCTGTTGTGAGATCGACATTCTGATTGTAGTTTTTTTTTGCTTGCTTTGGTAAAAGATCATTCTGTTTAATATTTTTGGCCTCCACAATTAAATTTGGATGTTTGTTTCTAATTGTACAATCTCCTTTTTGGCTCAGGTCTTCCATTGAAAAGGATCATTTGACCAGTCTACCTAAATGATTAACAAATTCTAGCAAATAATAAATACGTGGTAAGTAGAAAAACATTAATAGATGCTGCAAAGGCACATCAGATCTATACAGAAATATGAGGAATTCACTCAGAAAGGTTCAATAGGAAGTTTGGATTTTACCATGGAATCTTCTACTTTCTTCTAAATCGAAAAAAAACATGTAATACATGAAGACACCAGGTTGTAAGGTTGCTGGACCATGAAAGCTGAGGCAGGATTCCTGGTCATTCATACAAGTGGCTGGTCAGACTCCCAAGCTGTTGAAGCCATGATGTGCTATGAGGTACACGAGCACTGCTTGTGTTCTCCTATACTGCGTCTATACCGTCACCTTACTGTTCACCCCAACAACATATGGTGGGCTGCAAGACTTTTGTTGTTTACACATATCCCTTATCTAAGTCCAAAGAACACCGTAGCAAGCTATAATCACTTTTTCCCTGTCCTTTCTTCCTGTAAAATACACTACCCTGCGTTACTTCTGAACAATGATTAGCGGTAAACATGAGCACTTTGATTCACTGTCAATGGGCTGGTTTATGATGATCAAGTTTTTGCATGCCTTTTCATCTAGTTATCAGCCAAACATTGCCAAAATATGTGTGACAGCAATGTTTGTTCCACTGTCAATAAAAATTCTCATGGGTATGGTTAATATATTTAAGAAGCACAGACCAGAGTCAGAGTTTGAATAGACCAGAAGAGTAGCTAAAGGCATCTCACTTGTTTATTTTGTAATGGAACCTTCTCACATATGCAAAAATCAGTATCTGAATGCCAATAAAACTCATTAAATTAGCTGACACAGTTTACTCAACTTGCCTTTGTAAAGTTGTGTCCACTCAGCGGTGCTGTACATTCATTGGTAAAAACTAAGGTAACTGTGCTAAAGGGCTATTTTAAGCCTAGCCAATAATATGAGGTCAAAATCAGCACCCTGTACCTTGTGCTTATGAGGCAAAGGTTTTAACTGTTATGCCAAACCCACCAAATTATAGCTGTTTAACTTTCTTATCTCCAGTCTAAAATGACGCTTCTCTATCTTTGGTATCTCTGTTACAGCACTTGTAAGATCCT
Source organism: Protopterus annectens (assembly GCF_019279795.1). Taxonomy (NCBI): domain Eukaryota; kingdom Metazoa; phylum Chordata; order Ceratodontiformes; family Protopteridae; genus Protopterus; species Protopterus annectens. The sequence continues at coordinate 124,581,160 of NC_056730.1, read as the reverse complement.
GAATCAGTAAAGTTTTCAGTAATAGATACACAGTATTACGAGCAGCCACAAAAGTATCACACGTTTAAGAATTATGGATGACCTACAATAAATCCTGCATTTTACAAGCTATTGCAGGAGCTTGTATATTTTTGTTATACCACCAGTATGCCTTTACCCAAAATGCAGCCTCAACTTGTGTGAAGCAGCACGCACTATAGATGGATTCATGAGCGGATACTAAGATGCGTCTGAATGTAATGCATGGCATTAGTTTATTGGAGCAGCATGGATAATATTAATTTCTAAGACATGATTTCTACACAGCTTGAACATGCTATATTTCTGACTCTGTCTAAAATGTTTTGTTTCATTTGAACATTTAATGGGGTTCAGGAATCAGTACAACAGCCTCCAGCAGTTCACTGGACATGTTTGATGTACAGCAGTGCTATTACAAGCTATACTCTGCACACACCAGAGCTGATGACATTAAAATTACATGGCTCTGTTTTCATTAAGTAGTTTTGCCTACAAAGCACTCCCAGTAGACACATTCAAATGAAATGTGTAATCAGACCTGTTCTCAAGCTTTAAAGCTATTAATATTGTGATTATGAATAATGTAAACAAATTGTTTTAGCATTCATTTTCACAGCTTTAGTACAGATTCTAATTAGATTGTAAGGTTTTCTCTGATGAGGTCCAGTGGCATAAAACATAACACCAGAAAATTTAATAAATTGAATCAATCAAACATTTAATATAACAGCTAGATAAGTAAATGTGGAAATTAACAGAATCTTCAGCATATTTTTAATGTTTGCAGCAAAGTTTTTTAATTAAAAATAGAAAAACAAGATTAACATAATTATTTTGAGAGACATGCTTGCTACAGGCAGTATATGGTTTAACTGCATGCCAGCAATTAAACAAATGATTCAGCACATCCCAACAGTTAACCAAAAGGCTTTGTTAAATGTTACGACTTATCACTAAGACAATCAATATCACTGTAGCAATACAGGAAGTGGACATATGGCATATGAAAGTGTAATTTAAACAAGAAATGATGAAATATACTAGTGCAAACTAAATGACCTTTAAACAAAAAAATTGTTTTGCATCTAGAGGCTGTTGGCATAGTGTATTGGGGTACACGAAGACAGTCACATTTCTCAATATAGTACTTAAGCTAATTATATTATCAGACACTATGGTTGAAAAGAAGCATAGAGAAAGGATATAAGACTAGATGGCATGCATTATGCTTGCATATGATCTTATAACGTGTCTCCTTTCTAACCATAAGGCATCTGATTATATTATTGCTACACTGATATGGTTAACAATATAAAACTACCAAAACTCTGAAATCCATTGCAGTGAAGTAGTTTTAAGAGGTTTTCAGTAGCAACTTCATAGAGACATTCTATGATACCATCACATATATTCCTGCCTAGCATTAAATGGAGTACTAAAGATGAAGGCAGGGGTTAGCCAGTGTATAATGCATCCTGTTGAAGAAGAAAGCCACTAACAGATCAACAGATCACACAATAAAATGAGGTATTATACTACTAAAAAGTAATTGGGGCAATGCAGGACATGCTGATCACACACACACACACACACACACACACACACACACACACACACACACACACACACACACACACACACACACACACACACACACACACAAGTAACAAATCACTGACATAAAGTGGTCAGCAGAAACCTGTAGTGCACAAACAAGCTTCTAAACACCATATTCTTACGCTTCTTAGTCCATATATTGTTATATCACAGTTTCTCTTCAGTTAATCAGCAAATCAGTAGGGATATGTTCTTCTTTTTATTTTATAAACCATAAACTGATGTGTTATTACACCTTTTTTATTCTCAGTGTTGTCCTACTATGTCACACAATTACACAACAGACTCATAGCTCTCACCCTCTCATGCACTGCTGTGTTACTTCAAGCTGCTCTTGAATACATTTTCTTCATGATAACCCTTTGTCATTTCGATTGTCTTAGCTGCTTGTCTCTGATATAACTGGGATATGACTGCCATAATCCCTTTTTTGCTTTTTTCTGTTTTTCATGCAACAATTATTAAAACAACATGATTTGATAGAGACAGTCTCCCTGTGGCTTTTTTGAGGATTATTGATTAGGGCTATGACTATTCCCTGAAGGCTGTTAAAAATCCTTTCTCACTATTACTCTGTATGAGTGAATAAGCAGAATGGAATAAATCAAGTTTTACAAAGAAAATTAAAGAGTGTGAAAAGGTTTTTACTCACTGTAAACAGTTTGGCTTGATTAAATGTTTGTCATCTAACTTCACTGCCACACTTGTTTAATTACATGGACACTAATAATCATCCTGAATAGCATAAAATAGCATAAAATCCAGTTCAATTTCGGTTTTATGTTTCTGTAGAGGACATCTCAGCTGTCCAGATTTTCACAGAATGTCCATTTTTTGTCTTCTGTTTATGGTCTATTCTTCTTAAAATCTGTAGTTTTCTGGCAAATCAATGAGGACTGAATTCACTAAATAATAACAATTATTTTGAGTTTCAGACTTCATATCCTTCAGAAAAATGTATGATAACACAAATATTTTTTATTCTAGTAATTTTCTAAATTTTATAAGAGTAATATTTGAAATACACCCCCGTTTGTGGGCCTTTGTCCCACCATTATTTATGACATTGTCTAGACTTCTTGTGCTAAGAGGTTGAGAGATATATACATCTTAACATGGTTATACTCTTCCCTGAAAATTATTTAATTCTCACCAGTTAATTTCAATAATATTTTTCAGTGCCGCAACTTTGAAATAGAGCAATGGGTGGAGAGATAAATGTACGTATATTTAGACAAAGACAATGAGATTACTAATGCTTCAGAGTGTCTAGAATTGTTCAACCATCTTGTTCTAAGTGTGTTCAGGGAGTTCCTGGTTATGATACATTTTAATTTAAAGTGTATTTTATAAAAAAACAATAGACCAAAACAAAATTATTCTAGTAATTTTCTAAATTTTATAAGAGCAATATTTGAAATACAACCCCGTTTGTGGGCCTTTGTCCCACCATTATTTTTGGCATTGTCCAGACTTCTTGTGCTAAGAGGTTGAGAGTTATATACATCTTAATATGGTTATACTTTTCCTTGAAAATTATTTCATTCTCACCAATTAATTTCAATAATATTTTTCCTTTCAGCAACTTTGAAATAGAGCAATGGGTGAAGAGATAAATGTACGTATATTTAGACAAAGACAATGAGATTACTAATGATTCAGAGTGTCTAGAATTGTTTAACCATCTTGCTCTATGTGTGTTCAGGGAGTTCTGTTTATGATACATTTTAATTTAATGTGTATTTCATAAAAAAACAACAGTCCTAAACACCAAAATCTACTATTTTATAATTTGCTGGCCAAGTAAGATCACTAGTTACAACAAGTGTCTCTTTCAAGTGGCTATCTGAAATGGCCATGTGATTAAGGGACTTTATATATATATATATATATATATATATATATATATATATATATATATATATATATATATATATATATATATGTATTTATAATATTTTTTAGTGCCGCAACTTTGAAATAGAGCAATGGGTGGAGAGATAAATGTACGTATATTTAGACAAAAACAATGAGATTACTAATGCTTAAGAGTGTGTAGAATTGTTCAACCATCTTGCTCTAGGTGTGTTCAGGGAGTTCCTGATGCAGACAGTAGCATTCATTCTATGTAACATAGTAGCAGTGCTGTGCTGTTATAAAAGACAATCAGACCTGCATCTGTGTATAAGTACAAGTGTAACTTTTAATTTTTTAGGAGAGTTTCTGGTGTGACAGAAAGCGTTGCCTTACTAATAAGCTCAGTCTTTGGATACATTGTTTTGAGTGAATGAACGCACAATTTCACACTCATAATTGATGACAGGTTTAATATAAATGCTTGGTGTACTGTGTGTGTGTGTGTGTGTGTGTGTGTGTGTGTGTGTGCATGTGTGCATGCATGTGTGTGAACATGCACACACGTGCTGGCATGCGTGTAAGGGTGCATAAACAATTTGTTCTTTCATTTGTACTCACTGTCAGAGATAATTTGATGGAACCTGTACTCGCTCTCAGAGATAATTTGAAGGAACCTGCCCTAATCATTTATTTATTTGAATTTGTTAACAACAGTAGATTACTGACCAAAAAAGATCAATTACAGTCTTAACCATGGACATTTTTTAAAAAAATGGTAGCACAACAGAAATAGGGAGTACAATAAGATACAAAATGAATTGAAATGAAAACTAAACTTAACTTATGTACAAGGTAGCCAAAGTGACAACTGAGTAAGCTATGCACCATTAGAATTCTAGTGGAGACAAGCTGGTATGAGAGTGTTAAAATAATGAAAGATTGTGGAGGCATTAGGTAACATGCCCAAAAGGATAGCATTGGCATTTAGCCTGTTTTTGAAGATATGCTTTTAACTTTGAATGGAATTATGGGTAAGATGATGTTTCTTTAAAATAGAAAGGGATAGATCCCTAACGTTTGGGGTGGTGTATAGAAATGCAGTGCCATGTTCAGTGTAGCTTGGTCTTGGGGGCTTGTAATTTATGTGCTCAGTTGACTTGACTTCTGAAGTTATAGAGTGGGGGTCACCTGATTTCTTTGTAGAGGAAGATATTGTTGCCTTTTTTATACGTTTGTATAATTGTGGGCACAATAGAGGACTGGGTCTTTTTTTGTTTGTTTGCTTACTGGAATTCACTTCAGGTCAATAAGTAGCCCAGGTACTTGTTGGAGCTGGTACAGGGGAGAAAGATGAAGCTTAGCCTGTTTACCTCCATAGATACATCACGTATAGAGGCATGGTATCACACACAAGGTCCAGTTATATATTTTGTTTTCTTTGTGTTTGTTAACTTAGGTAGAGCACTGATCTCTGTGGATCTTTTTCAAACTCATCCTGGGAACACTGCCTTCTTAAATGACTTAATAGTGGCTGAGAAAATGAAACCCTGGACCACTGGCCCACATTATGCTCCCTGGAACAATATAGACATGTACTAAGAAAAATAGGAATCAAAAGATGCAATTTCTTTTCTTTTTCTTTAAGAAGAAAATATGAGTTTCTTTTCACATCTGTTCTGACATCACCAGTCTGGCCAGGTTGTGTCTCAGCCTAGTCGGGTTAAACTACTTAAGTTTTAATTTATTTAAATTCTGGCATTGAGGAGATTAAAAATTCACCTGGGAGTCACATAGATGTCTACCTTAGCAGAGTAACTCTATGGGAAAATTATTTTATTACAGTAGTATTAGAGCTATGAGGAAACGTAAGGTCTTGTGGAAAAGCCCTTCTAATCAGTCATCAGGTTTTTAACGTATAAGTTTAAATTATATTAAGTCTGAGAACTGGACAGTTGGTTATACATCAATGCATATCTGTTGGGGCACTCATTTTTTTTAGTAAATATAAGTGGATGCAAAATTCACATTCATTTTTTTTAATTTATGTACTAAAGTATACATTTAGATGAAAAGTCTTGAAAAATATAAACATTATTGTGTAACTGGTTTATTTATTATTAGTAACCTGCGTGATGGTTTATTATAATATAGGATGATGAAGAAACTGAAGCATGGCTGTTGATTGTGCATTTTATGTTGTTTTAATTTTTTTTATCCATGTAGGACTTCACCTGTACAGTAGTCAGGGCTTTATCATGCTATGGCATGAAGCTGGCAAATGTATTGCAATCCATAACACTCTTGAAGCAAGCTCACTTGTTTATGTTGACATTGTTTTTGCAGATTGATAGTTCATTTCTCAAAAGTGCTATGCTTGTTTTTCGGTAACAGTAGCTAAAAAAAGTGGGAGGCTTTCTCTAAATTTAAGTTACCTTGGAATTAAAGTATTTAGAGATCACAGGTGCAAATGTAGAGTTCTCCACCAGGAATGGATAGGGGCTTGCCCCCAACCCTACAAAAATGATTACTTAAGAGTATTTAATATTTTTCAGTCAATTCTTGTATATATAAACAAAGTATTTTTTATTTATTTGTGTCTGAAGCAAGGTGGGATTAATCAAAGTAAATTGAAAGTTAGTCCAGGGTTATACCAAAAGCTGTTAGTCCTGTGTCCTGGCTAATTTTACCATATATTAAACAAAGCTGCATAACAGAGGCAATTATAGGCTTGGTTATGCTGCAAAAGATAGACAAGCAAGCACTTAGAATATCATTCTAAATTTTCATATTGTATATCTCAAAGTTCCATTGAGATATTGTATTTTAATTGACATTTTTCTGAAAGATGAATTTCAAAACCTATTAACTGAAAACCATGAAAAATAACAGAAAACAAAATATTTTTTTGTAAGGGGCAAGCCCACTTGCATCCCTCCATATTGGGGGATATGGGAGGAGGCTTAGCTTCACACACACACACACACACACACACACACACACACACACACACACACACACACACACACACACACACACACACACACACACACACACACACACACACACGCACACACACACACACACACACACACACGCATATGTACACAGATTTATATATGTATATATATATATATATATATATATATATATATATATATATATATATATATATATTTATATGGGTTTATGTTAGATCAACTTTTCAGCATGTCATATCCCATATGATTGATTTTCCAAAAAGTCAGAGTCTTTGGACTGAGATTGCAGTACAGTGAGGTACTATCGCAAAAAGCATTAATATGCACAACAAAGTGACAGTCAAAAATAAACTGTCGCCTCTTGAAATAAACCATAGTCATGATTCATACAGCAATGTATTTGCAAAGTTTAAGTGTGGTGTCACCCAGCAAGATTAATCATGGTTCCATTCAGCAGAGCGGAGCATGACCACAATATGAGATCTAACAGTAGCTCTGTATGGCCTGAATGAAAAATGCTTTCCTAGTGTTTGGGAAAAAGAAAAAAAAAACAGAGGGAATATGGAAATTATGAAAAGGGAAGGAGCTACACAAACTAACAAAAACAATGCCTCAACTCTCCAAAGTAACTGAAAACCAAAGGAATAATCTCCAATCCTTATAAAATTAAGCTGCACATTTTCAATGTAAAATCAAGTTCATTAAGTCAAAAACAAATAAATTGGAAAGGAAACTGGAAAGTGGTGGCCAGAAAAGCAAAGTTAGATTTCTAGTCCCTGAGAACAGAATGGGGTCCGCAATCAAAAAGCTTCTGACTTACATTGGCAATTTGACATGATCTTCATATCCTGTTATATACAAGGTATCACATTACATCTGTAATGCATTGAAAAGCACAGCTTCAAAGCTCAACAGCCATTGTAATTAGAAACTTTGACTCTGCCTGATGAAATAAAAATGCATTTTTGTCAATGTAATGAGGACTTAGTGCCTATACAGTCAGGCCTTAATTTCCCCTGGCCTTTTTGAATAAAGTTGAAATTGCTCCTAATTTGAAAACAGGTACAATGACAGAATGTGAAAACTAAAACCTTCATCAAAGCTGTTTTTGTTATCCATAAATAAGAGGGCATATGTCTGTTTTACTAAAGCAGTTCACAATAAAAAATACAGGAAATTCTAATAACATATTTGGGTGCAAAACACAATCATAGAGTGCTATTATATTGAAAGGAATTAATTACATTTCCATTCTGATTAAAATGGCACACATTGCCACATATTTTTTTTTCTGGACATTAATTTCTTTTATAGTTTTGGAGTAGATGAGACAGATATAACTATAAAAAGATTGACTGGTTTCATATGACTTTCAGATGAGAGATTTATGGATATGTACTGCTAATGAGCTTCATTGCAGTTAGCATGCAGGATTAAGGCCCACTGTGTGACCTTGAGACAATCACTTAACCAGACATTTCTTTAGGGCAATTGAGAATTTGGGTTCAGCGTCTTTATTGCCTTCTACACTTGTCTAGTAACTGCCTATGAACCTATCACATTTTTTCAAAGTGTAATTTTCTCATTCTTCATTTGCGTATAGTTTGATTCTGACCAAGTACCTTAATCACATGGCCCTTTCAGATAGCCACTTGAAAGAGACACTTGTAATTAGTGATCTTACTTGGCCAGCAAATTAGTAAAATAGTAGATGTGCATTTTGGTGTTTTGGTCTGTTGTTTTTTTATGAAATACACATTAAATTAAAATGGATCATAACCAGGAACTCACTGAGCACACCTAGAGCAAGATGGTTGAACAATTCTATTTCTATCATGGGCCAGAAAAAAAGGTTGAAAAACACAAATAAAGTAATTACATACAATAGAAACAAATGTAATAATAACAACAGAAATAAATATAATAATAATAATAATAATAATAATAATAATAATAATAATGATAATAATAATTCACTAACTAGATAAAAGAATTGGATTGATTATGTTCGGCCACAATTTTAAGCTTAGCCATTTCATCCCAATGTAATACTATAGATATGCTAGTCAATACCCATGTTTGTGCACACGGCCGCATAGCTAGTCAAGTATCTATGGACAGTTTAGATTAACAGCATTTTTGCAGGCCAGACTAAATCAGAGTCCTTAGAAAACCCTTTAGAAACAAAGGGAGAATCTTAAACTCTGTACAAATAAAGTGACCATGAATCAAGATTTAAAACCTAGAACCTGATTCTATGATGAAGAGATCTTAACACTTATTCAACATGACAGTATTGGCATTTCTGGTATTGGTGTCGATTTTTGCAGAATGTCCAGATTTTGCCAAATACTTCTGTCTGTTCCTCATAAAATGTGTGGCTTTCTGGCAAATTATTGAAGATTATAGTCACTAAATACTGACAGAAGTTTATGTTTCAGTCTTCATTTCTTTCAGAAAGTGCATGCTAATGAAATATCTATTATTGAAGTAACATTTTAAGTTTATAAGAATGATATTTAAAATCTGTCCTTGATTTTATCCATCCCCTTTCCATTCTTTTTTGGCTTTGTACAGAATTATTGAGAACAGAGGTAGAGAGGTATGAGTGGGGTGGATAATAGAAGGCCCATAGTCATAAGTTACAGAAGATATGAGAAAAATACAGCAGACAATAAGAGAAACTGTCTAATGATAGAGAATTTGTGAAATGATCCAAAAAGATCAAAAGAAACTATCAAAAATATGGAAGAAAATACAGAAAAAATGTAAAAGGAACATCAGTTAATTGACAGAATATATGCATAGTGAAATTACAAATCTTGGAGGATGGGAGATTAAAATGGCCACCAACCTAAGAGCACTGTTACTCCCTAGCTCCTTCAAAGTTCAGGTTAATTCCAATAAGTTCAGTACAGAGCCTTGTCAAAAGTAAAGAAATAAGCCTTCCAATCCATATAAATTAATCCCAGATGGTCTTAATACTAAAAGGAATTCATTTGGATACTTTCTAAATAAGAAGATTGATCTTGCTTAAACCACTTCACTTACAAGGCCATTCCCATGTAGTGTACACACTACTTCTAATTATCAGCCAATTCCAAGGAGGAATTACTAGGCCGAAGATGTCAGACCAAGAGCCCAGCATGGAAACTCATACTACAAAAAGCAAGTTTTCAGTGGTTCCTTCTCCTGATAAAGAGGTTATCTCTAAAAGACCCAGAATGGGTAAGCTACAGTAACCTTCCAAAACTATAATTAAAACAAAAACAGATCAACTTACAAATCTTGATGACCTAAAATGGCCCTCCAACCAATGCAGTTAGATATTCAAAGCTTTTATGATCAGCTAGAATCTTTTGGAAACTCTATTAATGAGATCATCTCCAGAATCAAAAAATCAGAGGCTAAGAGCTTGTAAAATTAAATTAAAATAGACAAGCTGCAGATAGATTCAGATTCTACCGCTAAACACATTCAAGAGTTATTGCAAAATGTTATTGATCTAGAAGCCAGATGTAGACATAATAACATTATTATCAGATGATTTGCTGAACATTATTCCTCTCTAAACCTCACCAAAACTATTAAACAGATTTTGGGGTACTCACTGGACAATACAGCCGAAGCAAACCAAATAATTATTGAAAGAGCCCACCATGCATCAAGACATTAAGATCTTCCTTAAGTACAGACAAACCTAGACAAATCTACAGGAAGTTCTTGAATTGCCAAGATGCTTATTAAGTTTTACTGTCAGCAAAAAAGAAAAGAAACATTATATGGAATGGCAAAAGGATATCCTTCTCTCAAGATTTACCATTACAGATTAAACAAGAAAGACAAAAATTGCTCCCCTTTTGTGCATACCTGATTAAAAAAGGATAAAATTTCAAATGAAATACCCAAATGTACTTTCTTTCCAGCATAAGAATATGAAATACTTGATTGCATCAGGGAAGAGGGCTAGGAGTGTCTTTGTGACAGCTTTTGGTGAATTACCTGCAAGTGAAACCAGTGGTCACTGACTTTTTCTTCATGTTTTCTTCTTGCTTGTCTACTCAGGGGCTTTGTCTTCTTTTAGTCAGACCTTTTAAGGATAGATTGATTTTTGGTGCTCTGGTTCATTTGCAGCTTTGGAGGATATGAAAATCATAGTTGTTGGTTCTGACTGGGTTTCTAATTTCTTTGCACTTATGTTGTATCCCTTCCTTCGCCATCAGTCATCACCCCTCCTCTATGGTATCTTCCAGGTGCTGTCTACTCAACAATGCTCAGCGATCTCAACATTTTTTTTTCAATCCAAGTCCATGCCAGTCTATGTTAATTTTGTACTACATGACATTGACTGAGATGGATCGACACTTCAATTTCCAGAAAATATTTTAGGCTACTTTGTATTCTGCTTGTTATATGGAGGCTGGAGGATACAACTGACAAACAAAGAGGTAATCCCAGAGACTTTAATGGAGGCTGTCTTCCATTTCTAGTTTTCATCCGCAAATAAATCTTTTTCAGTGATCTCCTGGTGCTGTTCTCACATTGACTGATTGCTTTGGCTGCTTTTAATCTAGAAGTATTAATTTTGATGGGAGTCTCTCCCAACATATAATATTTGCATTTGTTGTTTTGTGAATCTTGGTGAGATTTTTGCTTATCACTGGCTGTTTGCTTTGGCTGCTTTTGTTTTGGGTGTGCTAATTTTGATGGGAACTTCTCCCAACATATAAAAATTGTAATCACTGTTTTAAGATGACTTAGAGCTTAACAAATGCATTTGGTTATAGCTATGTAATTTACTTAGACAAAGAGCTGAATAATTATAAATTAAATCAGAGGTTTTCGCTGTTCTCTCAAGTTTAAAATGTTGTTATACAGTTAATATATTCCTACTTAACAGGTTTGGCTAATCTGTAAATATTGCCTCACATGTTTAGACTGTGTTTAATATTGTTCAATATTCTACATATACTTTAATTTTTTTCTTTTATTAAATAGCAGTTTAGAATTATTTTCCATTAAATGTATGCGTACACCGTTTGCCATTTAAAGTGACACTGACCCCTCCCCCTTTTTTTCTTTTCTCATACTTTTACTATAGCAATTTACCTAAGGCTACTTGCTGCCCTCTTTTTCTTGGCGCTGTATATTTTGTTTTATATTTAAATTGTTAAAAAGACATGACAGCTGGCTAAACTGCTTAATAGGAGCCAAAGGTAAAGTTACTTGTGTGGTTAGGTTAGTTATGTTAGTCTTATATTATCTTATCTAAAATACATTTTTATTACAGGGAAAACTGTTGTTAAAAAATTAGTTTTGGCGGTGAACTTCAGTTAATTTGATGCTATTTCATCACTGCTATATCTCCATTCTTTTTACTTCCCTGCTGTTCCGGGTTTAATGGGTTAGTGTTTAGGCACAGGATTAGTGCAGGAAGAGTCGAGTGCTGCTTGCCCCAATCAGTGTGTTATGCTCTAATTGTGGATTATTGACTCTTGGAATTTAAGGGGAATTGATAAAAAAAAGAAATTATTTTTCAACCTAATTTATAAATCAAAAGCAAATATTACCTTAGTGCAATAAACTCACATGTTACCTGAACATTGGATTAATGCGAAGAGGAAGCACTGGATCAAAATGATCTTTGAAGCTGGTAAACAAACAAACAGTTTGGGGGTAGCTATTATTGTTAAGAAAACCTTGCATGAGAAAATTCTATTATATGACATAGATCCAAATGGGAGATGGTGCTGTATTACTTAAAATTCCCCACATATAGATAAACCAGTACTCTTAGTAAATATGTACACCTCCTGTTCTAATCAACAGGCTTTCTTCATGTCCTTGTACAAAATCTTATTACATTTTCATGACCACTACATAATAATAATAAGAGGTGACTGGTACTCTTATCATCAGGATTCTAAGTTGGATAGCTCAGACACTAGCAAACAATATAATATGCACGTCACTACAACAATCCTGGAACTAAAGAATGATTTTGATTTATTTGACCCATTCAATTTCCAGAGTAATAAGTCACCAAAGGAAACATTTACATACTTCCCACAATGTCATAAAGTTTGGTCCAGACTTGACTTTTTCTTGATCTCAGTATATTTCCTAAACATGAGCATTGATTTCTCTACGAAAGCCAGATTTTTCTCCAATCATTCAAAAATTTCCCTCAGTATTGATTAGACCCACAATTTTAACAATATGACCAGCGGTTATAATTTGACCCTGAATGCCAACTTACTAACTAAAGAAGTGATTATAGAGGAAGTGAATAGGTTATTAGAAGACCTTATAAAGGAGTCATCCTCTTCCCATTTTTCATTTAACATTCATTGGTCTTCTATCAAAGCCCACATAAGATGGTTTCTAATTAATAAAGCTTCCTACTATAAAAAAAAACTATATTATGCTAAAGAAAACTCAATTACACATAAGATTAGCAAACTATAAGCTGAATTACAAGAAAACCCTAACCATGAGACTGAAAAACAAATAGACTCTCTTCAGAGGAACTTATATTTGTTAAATATGAACCACCTCACTTTTCACGAAATTAAAAACTTGACCAACTACTCAGAATAGTCATATCTTCCCTCTAAACTTTTAGCTAGATTGTTAAATCAAAAGAAAATCTCTCCTATTATTTCTGAAATATTTTATCGAGGGAAACATATTATTCTAACATTGAAATAATTCAACTGTTTGAAAAACTTTATTCCCATAAGTATGGCTATCAGACACTCCTGGCTTCAAACCAAGAGAAAAAAAAACAATTTCTGAACCAACTAAATATTCCAATACTAAACTAATTACAGCATGATTCTCTCCTCCAATTACCCAGCAAGAAATAATAACTGCAATTAATAATCTGAAGTTGAACAAAGCTCATGGGCTACATGGATACACTGCAGAATTTTATAAAGCCTTTTGTCAGACAATTTCAAAGGTCTTGTTGTTACTTTTTAACTATGTAAAAGACAATAATATTAAGGATATCCATCTTAATTGCCTCCAAAACTATATCCTCAAGGAGAATGCTGACCCCAAAAACCCATGGGGTTACAGTCCCATCTCCTTAATTAATTTGGACATCAAAATATTTACTACAATAATTGGCAATAGACTGAAACCTATTATATCTAACATAGTTTCACATTCCCAGTCAGGTTTTATTCAGTTCAGAAAAATCTGTGATAATACACTCACATCAGATAATTTGATAAAACTCTCTAATCAGTCACTTAATCCTCTATTTGCCCTTGCAATTGATGCCTCTACGTCCTTTGACAGACTTAACCTAGATGTCGCTCCTACCCCACTTTGGTTTACCTTCAAGTTTTGTTAAAATTATGAAATTCCTGTACACTAAAGCTTATACTTCCTTGTATATAAATAGATTCACATCAGCAAGTATTCAGATTAAAAGTGGAATGAGACAGGGATGCCTGCTATCGCCATATCTTTTTAACTTGCATCTTCCTACATATTCTTATACTTTATAACACTAATTTAGCTTTATCAGCATTCAAAGATTACTTAAACCTATACTTTATGCTAGCAAGTTTGGAGCTACCAAAAACCTTTAACTCAATTGATATTTTTTTAAAAATTATCTAATTATAAATGAAATCTGGAGAAATCTTCAATGCTCCTGATTAATCTCCCACACCATTTCGTTTTAAATCCTCAATCTTTTGAGGTCAAATTAAAACAGTCCATAACATATTTAGGAGTCCTGTTCCATCAAGACCCTAAGTTATTTGATCACAATAACAATTCAAAATTGTGGTCAAACCTAAAATAGGACTGTAATAAATGGAATAAACTTCAACTCCCCTTCCATTCTAGAGTAGCAATGGTCAAGATGAAAATCCTTCCAAGACTACTGCATTTTTTTAATACTTCTTGAGTGTCAATAGTCAACAGTTTCTTTAAAAAAATGACACTCCTTCCTATCCTAGTTCATATGGTCCCCTAAGTCAGTAAGAATCTCTTATCAGAAATTGATTTTCCCTAAAAATAAAGGATGTGTAAACCTACCAGATTTTAAGTTATATTATAATATAATTAATAACATTAGACTTATAGAGATTACAGATTACAGTCCAAATAACAGCTCTTGTTCCCTGATATGGATAAAGTTGATATATAATTATGCTAGGTCTCTTAAGTTTAACCCCATTCCCTTTCCTTAGTAAATCAAACTTGAAATGTTTTAAACTCTGTGTTGCTAAAAAAAATAACATAATCATACTACAAAATCTGGTTGATTCAATGAATTTATCTAGTGCTTTTTATACCCTTCAACTGCTCCACCACAACCCTAACTTAAAAATGAATAACTCAATGGTAAATTTAAACACGTTCCCTCTAGTAAAAGAGAAATGCATCCTAGACCTTTACCCCTTTATGACCCAGCCCATTTCAGATTTAAGATTAGCTTTAAATCTTCCCAAGTGTTACACCATTATACTAAGTCAGATCAGAGAATTATGTAATAACATCCTAACAACTTCTGTCTTAAATGTAAAGCATATTAATACTTGTAAATCTTTATGGTCATTATTGTCAATGAAAAAAAAAAAGATCTGAACCACTTATAAACTAATTGCTTCAATTAAATACCAAAATGAAGCTATTTTTTCAAAGTTGTGGATGGATCTAAATCCAGCATTATCTACTAAGCAAATAACCCAATCCTTTTTTTATTAACCTCTAATCTAACCCCCTTTAAGAAACTCTGTTACACACAACTTGTGATTGTCAATAATGCTTACCATACCCCACCCATTCTTGATAAATATAATGATTCTCTTTCCCCCTTCTGCCCCTTTTGTAAACACCACAGGGCTGATCTACTGCACATATTTTGGAGTTGGAAATGTACCTATAAATGTTGGTGCTGTTTAAGAGTTAGATTACAAAAACATGGGTTATGAAAAATCCACCCTTTCCTGGGAATTTACTTTATTGCATATCCCCACTTCTGGCTTGATAAAATTACAAACCTGTAGTCTAATAACTCTTTTTTCTCTAATTAAACTTTACACCACTCTGAATTGGAAATATAGATCTCTTCTCACTTGGAAAGGGTTTAAGCAAATGGCAAATAAATACCAGACAGCCCATAAAACTATTTGTTTAACCAAAAATCATATTCACATTTCATTGAATTTTGGAGTATATTGTTTTATCAAATTTTGCAATAGGTCTTTATTTTTATTCTTCCACGGGACTGTACAGAAATTGATGCAACAACCCATCTGCTTTTCCTTCTACGTATTATTCTTTCTTTGTTAGAGCTTTCAACATGTTGCCTCTTCATTCATATACCTATTTTGTTCAGAATCTAATATGTACTCTTTCTATTGGTCTAGGCATTTAGTCCTTTTGTATATAGTTATTTCTTTAATTTATTATTATGGTTATGTATGTATACATTAGGATGATCCATTTGTTTATCATTCTTCTATTACTGATATTTATCTTTTTGTGTTTTTATCTATTTTGCTGGTTGTTATTATCTACAAAATTTTAATAAAGATTTTTGAAAAAATCTTGGAAGATGAAATAGAAAAGTTGGAAAACAATCTGAATGTACAAGAAAATTGCTCTAGAAGAAGAAACTAAAGACTGAAATTTCAGAAAAAAAGAGGATGAAAAGAACTGGGACTTTTTCTTAGAATCAATAAAAAGGCAGCTAAATTCCTTGAGTGGACCTGCAAACAGATAGGATTTGGAGAACTAAGAACTGAGAAGTGGTAAGAACAAAAGGCCATCTCATGCATTTTCTATATACACTGTTATCCTATACCACGAAATAATGCATCCTAAGCAGGGAAAAAAAAAAAAAAGTAGAGAGACTAATAAGAATAAACAGTAAGGAAATTAGAAAGCATTCAGAGAACTTGGGGCACAGCTAATAGTAAATATATCAGGTTACCAATAACATTTAAGAAGTCCTGAAGAGGCACAGGGCTGCTGCAATTTGAAAAATAATATATTAGGAGAAAAACAGATGAGAGAAGCTGGTGATGTATCAACGAGATGCAGGAAGAATTAGCAGAAAGTATTGGCATTCCTTAATTTAATTTTATTTTATAATTTGATAACAAGGTGTGTGAGCTGGTACATAGACCCTTTTCAGTTAGGACCTGGGTACAAAAGGTGCAGTTTAAAGAAGCATAGTGCAATTATTAATACAAAAATGCAGTGCATGGTTGAGGAAAGGAAGGTAACAATTTTAGAGCTGTACAGGTGTCCTTTATATTCGGAAAAGAGAACAAATAGGTTGTCAGGAAACAATTGGCTTAAACTGTAGAGCAGTGGCTTCTGATATTACCATACATTACAGTATATTTACAGATTTCACAATATATACAACTAGCAGATTTGTGACAGAAAAACATGGGGTACAAATAAGGAAATAGATGAAATGCTGCACCAGGAAAAAAAGGACAGGTCAAAAGGAAAGGAAGAAGAAGGGGGGAAAAGAAAAGAAAAGAAGAGGATCAGCATTATATACCACATTCTGTATCTGAGGGTGGAGGTTATACATCTCCAAAACAACAGTCATAATGCAATACAAGGTTAGACAAGGAAGAACACAAGAAAGATCTAAAGCAGACTTTAGCAGACACAGTACAAGAGAGCAGCGGCATCAGTAGAAAAAGCAGTGATACAAGAGTCAGTTAACAGCAGCAGTAAGAAAAAATAGTCCAAGGAAGAACCAAATACCACAATATAGAACAGAAATGAGCTTGAAAACATTAAAAAGAAGAGTAACTAGCTCTGTGTTCAGCAGGAAGGAGAAAGGACTAATACACTGGCCAAAACTGTCAAATAAGTCCAGACTTCAGTATCTCTGAAGATAATTAATAATAATAACAATAATAATAATAATAATAATAATTTAACTCTAGGACCAATGACGTGCAAAATCTAACTATAGTATATGTTGTGCTTTATGGTTTAAATGATACAGTTTATCTTATTATTGTTTAAATGCATGTTTTGTGTGAACCTTGGTAACATGGCCAGATAAATGTAAAATAAATGTAACGAGAAAGAGAAACTCAGGCAGGAGGGATTACATCGCAATGGGAATAATGATGTATCTACAAGTTACAGTTGAGGGGGGTACACACACACACACACACACACACACACACACACACACACACACACACACACACACACACACACACACACACACACACACACACACTCACACGAGGACAAAGTCAGAAGTCGGGGAGAGGGAATGCAACTCATGGGACAATGAAGACAAACTGAAGGGGTGAAATGGAAACTAGTGTATTATTTAAGTTATTTTTGGATGAACATTGCTAACATAATAATTTTAATATTCGTAGAGAGAAAATAAAACAGTTATGGATAGTGGCAGCTATGAAGGAATGAAAAATGCATGTAAATGTTAAAGTTATTATTGACTGGACCTCATTATGAGGGATATTCCTCATTTAAATCCGAAAAATTCCATGTTCCATACTGTTTCACAATTATATGGTCTGCCATGCATTCTTTGCTAAGAAAATTTTTTAAAAAATCCTTGATAGATAAACCTGAATCATATTAATTCAACAAAAGAACTTCTTTAAGTATACAGAAACATATATCAGCCATGATGTGGGCTTTCTTCTCGAAGCTGTAAGTGTTATACATTTTTCTGTTTGTTCCACTATATGATAGATAATGTTCCAGATTTTAGAGATCAGTGGTTCAGAGCTACAATTATAGTATCGATGTTAAATACCATAAACACACATGCACGCATGTGCGCAAACACACACACACACACACACACACACACACACACACACACACACACACACACACACACACACACACGCACACACGCACACACGCACACACACACACACACACACACACACACACACACACACAACTGCAATGGAATAAAACAGCCAAAATGAAAACACAGGCAAACAAATTTAGGAAAGCTGAAGGGAAGAATAAACTATGGGAACAGTGAATTGATGAGATATAGATTACCACAAAGGAGGAAAGGAGAGAAGCAATGCATGGGGGAAATAAAAAAATGCACATGTTAATAAAGATCAGAAAAAAATGGTCAAGAGAAAAAAGGCAAAAAGAAAAAAGAAGCAAAGTGTGTGTGTGTGTGTGTGTGTGTGTGTGTGTGTGTGTGTGTGTGTGTGTGTGTGGTTGCAAGAACACCTAGGACAGAAAGGGAAAGGAGTACAGTCCAGCATCAGGGATGGGGGATGGAGGCTGAGAGCTTGGAGTGAAAATATTAACATGGAATGTAACAGGATTATATATAGTGCAGAGAAGGGCAAATGGGGCCATGTTACAGGAGATCAAACTGTGCATATGAAAGTAGAAGAAGTTTACCAAGTGAGAATATCCGACAGTGGCCCGAGTCTGGTATCATGTATAAGCATTATAGGAATAGGAGAGCCATAACTAGGGTGAGGAAAAGGGTCATATCTTGCTAGTTTGCATGAATGGCAGGTGCCTTGTGGGAGTGTAGTATGGGCTTCATAAATGAATATGGGTAATGTATTTGCAGAAGCACCGAGTGTGTTATAGTAAATGGAAAAAGTTGCTTGTTACAGTAGCAGCAGCCTGCTACATTTAAAGGAGTGATGAAGATATTTTTGTTTTGGTCCTCAAATTTGAGTTGAGAGATGTCTGCAGATGGTTCCAGATTACTCAGTTTTTAAGAAAGAGATGAGTGGTTTTAAGGAAGAGATGAGTAGTGATACTTGTGACAATGTGAAGTATTGACAGCTATGCCAGGCAAAGCAGGGCAGTGGATGTGTAACATATGCCAGCACAGCTAGCTGGAATTTGGAAAGAATTATATGCCATTTGTATATCAAACTGATTTGTACAGATGCTTGTGCTGAAAAATGTATTTGTAAAACTGCTTGTGTTAAAAATGTACCAACAGTGGGTTCTGTCTGTATTGTATCTGATTAAATGTATATGTTTTAACAGAGGGTAGTAGAAGAGGAGAGGTTAATCTCAGCCCAGCTAACTTTGAAAAATAGTAAGAAATTAAATTACCTGGTTTAGGCTATGAAGATCATATCTTACAGTTCTGATTGCATCCAGAGACTAAATGTCTGTGCCAGAGAATGGTTTATTAGCTCCTGTAGGAAGAGTGGAAGTGTTTTATAATTTTATAGCTTCCAGATGCTATAGCACATCTCAGCAAGGCTCTATCTGTGTGTATGGAAACACATATGTGCTAAATTTTGGTTCAGTTTATAGCAATGGGGGTAGCATGGGAACCAGAATTCAGATAACCATATGTATGTGATATTATTCTGTAATCCAGTACAAAAATGATGTTTCAATACAAGATGAACGAGAAGTCTCAGAGCAGTCTGTTTCCTGGAACCTGACATAGAAGGCTCTCTCACCCACTTCATCTTGCCTTGCTTTAGTAAGTGAACCAGGGAATAGTAATGGTTTAGATCAGTCAAGAAAATATAATGAGACTAGTTAAATACTGATTTTCTGTATCTGTGTGAATCTATTCATCTGTACTATTTTAATATTTCCTGTGATTGAAATTCTAGTGTTTATAGTAAATAGATGTTTAGCATTTGCATGTTCTTTTATTATTTATTATTAAATATAATTAATATTTTCATTGTGACTGGTCCTTTAGAGAATATTTTAACCTTTCAGAGTACATATATCTATTTGGCGATTATGTAGCCACTCCCGAAAGCCTTACTGCATCGCTCAAACACTGCCATTTGTGTTAATATTAATTTTACTGAGTACAATTGAGTACCCTTGTAAGAGCCTTAGAGTAGTTGGCTTTGGTGTCCCTGGTGACAGTAACTACCTTATAGTCTGGACAAAAGGGGGAATAGCTAGTAAATCTGTGCCAGACTTTACAGGTGTGTGTGTGTGTGTGTGTGTGTGTGTGTGTGTGTGTGTGTGTGTGTGTGTGTGAAAATCAAATCTCAAAGAGTGCTTCTCAGCTGCATGGAGCAGGGACACAAAGCACTGGTTTCACAGAGAGGGTGCTGGAGGATTTGGCTTGGACACTTGGCTGAGGCCTCAACTCTACATCTGTGTCAGTGGGGAGTTTTACTGAGGATCTGGATGGAGACAGAGAGAGAAACTCAGACCCTGGACTGAGTGTTTTTCCTATGTGCTCTTAAAGGAAATTGTGCTTCATGCAGAGAGCTGCATCTGGAAATACTGTGTGTATCTATTTTTGTTCCAAGTGAATGTCCCTCTCCAGTGTCAGTGGTGGGGATTCAGGTTTCTTGATTACTGGCTCAGAACACCATAATAATAATTATTAAAAGTAGCTTAAGGATTCAGGAAAAAGAAGTGATAATGCATGAAAGGAAGATGGATTATTTTGAGAGTGGCAATTGATGAAAAACTGGAAACCTGGGAACATTTATTCCCCTTTGATTACTGAGAAAAGAATTACAGCCAATTTATTTATTTTTTATTTTACATTTGTTGACTGGGCTAGTCTAACTGGCTATATGTCCATTTTCAGTAGAGGCCCGGCGAGAAAAGCTCCAAGCATGAACAGTGACAAAGTTTACAATATATAAAAGACACGTAAAATCACAGTACAGAGACAACATCGGTCAAAAGAAAAATTATACTAAACACAATAGTAAGTTTGAGCAAGACCCAAAGGAGAGAAGACCCTTTTATTTTATCCTCATACTATGAAGGAAAGTGTAGTGACTAGAATTAGAGGCATAGGTTAGAGGAGTAGAGAAAGGGGTGAGAGTAGGAAGGGGAGATTCTTTCCTCAATTCTTTGAGGAACAGAGAAGAGTACAGAGGGATAAGGAGTATGGCTCCTGAATATTCCATAGGAAAAGACTATAATGGTACCCTAAGCCCTGAAATAGGTAGGCAAAATAGGGGAGAAGGATCACAACAAGAAAAGAAAAGAAAAAAAAATGAAATTAGAAAATGGAAATGGGTGATTGATAAACAATTTAAGGGATAGGTTTGAATATATCTCTATATTCTCAAGTAAAACAACATGATCAAGAGAGAAGATTGCATTGGTTATCAACTGGAAACAAATCTAAAGATGAGAAAGCAAAGACATACATGAAAAAGCAGTATCAGTTATTGCACCTATAATACTAAAGATTAGCAGAGATCTCTGAGCAGATGTAAGAAGAGACTGCAAATGGTGCAAAACTAAACAGAGATCCAGCAAAGATCACATCATGAAAGGGGGCAAACTTAATAATAACTAAAAACTAACAAGAACAAGGAGGGCCAGAAGAGGCAGTGGTTAGTCAAACTCAAAGCAACAATCAGAGAGTGTATAATGCTAGAAGAAGGAAGATATAAAATAACACATGAAAAGAAAGTAAAGAAGTTAAAAAATTAGCTTTTCGAGATTTAGTAAAATGCAGATAAATAAAGACAGAACCAAAGACTTGGAATTAAAAGAAATCAAGGTAAAAATGGAGCATAATAAGACTATAATTAATCCAAAGTAGAAAAGAAAACAGTACAACTAAGAACATTTTGGTGATGATAAAATGAAAAATCATGGAAGGCTCTAGCCTTGAGAATGTGAAGAAGGAAACAGCAGGTATTAGAAGACTAAGAAAGAGAGACTGGAGATTACCAGAGAGACTGGACATTATCAGAGACTGAGAATGAATGCTGGAGAAAATCAGTCAACCTTTCCAAAGTATATACAAAGAAAATGGTAATTAAAAAAGAGGGTCTTCAAGGTAATAAGGAGAAATCAACTAAACAGGAAAGTAAAACATTAGATAAACCAGTCAGGTTCATGGAAATGATAAAAGAAATCAAGAAGATAAAAGGAAGGAAGACAATGGGAGAAACTAGTCATCTAGATAATTTTCAGAATAGTAGCAGGGAGGTAGTCATGGAGAAGGTCAGGATCTTTAATGTAAAGAAGGATGGTGGAACCAATCTAAATAAACAGAAAAAGATGGAGAGAGAATAATAATACCTAAACCAAAAAGGGGAAGTAGTAGAGGTGTGAATGTTAAGACATATGCCGTTAATTAGCACAGACAGGAACATAGGTAGGGAGTCAAGCTCACTTTATTAGTTCCTTATTAAGCTCATCATTAAATATAATGGGCCCTTCAACCTGTTTCCCAATAAGCATGACAAACAGCTTGTGAGACGTCATTTCCTCACTAAAAAGATCTCAGTTCTAAGTACCCTTAGCTACTCTGACAGATTAAAAGACCCACTACTCTCTCAACTCCATAAACTAAATAGAGCAAATGGTAAAGCAAATGCCTGCTCTACAGTCCTAAACCTGCCCTATTACATCAACAAGACCAGATAGTGTGACAGATACCTAACTCAATATATATCCTTTTTCTGGAATAGGCTGTCCTTAGCTATCAAGCAGAGTACTTCCCTAGCAGCCTTTAAAACCAGCCAGGATGACTGGAAGGGTAATTGCAATTTTGCACCAGGAATATGTGGAGAAAGTCTACTTAATGGAGGGCACTACTAGCTTCCCACCAGTACTAGGTGATATGACTGTGCTTCTTGAAAGCCTTCTTTGACAGTACATGTAGAAAGAATGCATGAAGCTATTAACAAAGATCTTACCAAATGCAAAGGGTAAAATATTACCCAACTGCATTCAGAAAAAGCAGAATGTATGAGAGGGAGAATGTAAAAAAGAAAATTGGTGATAGATTCAAAATTTCATAGAGGGACAGGATAGAAAGGATGAAAAGAAGGAAGGCATCAGACTTCAGAAAATCAGAAGGTCATTTTACTTCTTAAAGTGTAGCATCCTGATAAAAATGCATGAAGAGCTGGGAATTGGGAAGCCTTCAGAATGTTGATCATTATAAAGTATAGGGAATTGTGTGCAAAGATATGGTGACTGGTGTATGGTGCACAGATAAAAACAATATACACAGCCGGGCAGGGCTGGGATGTCAGTGTTACATAGCTTATTTATTTGAGCAATGGGACTGAAGTGAAGAGAAGTTAGAAAGCACTAGAAGACAACAGAAAAAGAGTGGAAGGGTTAGCCAGGTTTTTACATTTCATGGATAATAACATCCTATTACCTGAAAAGATCAAGAGGAATGTGGAAGTAGTAATGAGGAAAATTACGGAGCTGAAGAAGTTCTATAACTTCATAACTTTTAAAAAACAACTTCTAGGTTTTTAGGGCATGCAGAAGCATTAACTGCTTACAATTATAAAGCCTGTCCCTAACCTGCTCATCTAATTTTAACTTAAAAAAATAGGTTATCATTCATTCTCACTTACTAAGGAAGTCTGTTCCATAGTATACCTCTCAACCTTTTATAGCAAGAAATCTGCACAAAGCCATGAATAAAAATGGGGCAAAGGCCCAAAAATAGGGGCAATTTTTAAATATTGCACTTACAAATTTAGAAAGTTGATAGAATAACAGGTTTTGCATTAGCATGAATTTTCCAAAGTATGAATTCTGAAACTCAAACATCTATCATTATTTTCTAACTTTAAGTTTTAATGATTTGTCACCAATTTGCAGAAAAACACAATTTTACGAAAAACAGACCAAAAACAAGAGGCAAAAATATAGACATTCTGCAAAAATCTGTACAGTTGAGGAGTATGTTCCATTGTCCTGATATTGTTTAGGCAGGTATCTGCCTAGTATACATTGAAATGTATTTATCTATCTATCTATCTATAGTCTTGATCATCAAGAACAGAAGAGAGAAATATGAACCTGTCAATAATCGTAACAGTAAAATATTTTAAGTTCCAGATATGAGAGGTACTAGAAAAAAACAAGGGATGAAAATTTCTAAGAGTTACTGAAGGAAATAACAGAGGAATTCAAGGAAGTGAGATAGAAAGACTACAGCTATTAAGGGCAGAGAAAATATAGTTAAATAATGACTGATTGTAGATCAAGCTACATTCCCAGACACATGCACAACCATGGAGAAAATAATTTGGAGGGTTCAAGACACTTGTGACAAATTAAATCAGAGAAGCATTAAGACTAATAAAAAGGAGGTTAAAATGAGCATAAATGAGGGAGTAACACCATTGTTTGCAGGTATACTAAGGCATTCACCCAGAAATAGGGGCTATGAACATAAAAGAAAGAAAGAAAATAAAAATAAAAATTAGGGGAACTAGAAGGAAAGTCATGAGACTGGAAAAACATTTGAAGGAAAACAGAGATAAAATACATGATAAAATCAATGGCTGTATAGAGCAAGTCAATCAAAAAAGGGTGTCCTCAAGTAAAGCAAAGGTAGAAATAGTACAATGGAATGAGAAGACTGAATAGTTAATAAACAAAAGGATGAAAAGAGAATTATGATTAGGGAAGGATGGAAAACACTAAATCAAGTTCTATAAATGGGGAATGAAGACTTATGATAGACTACAGGCTATAGGAACATCAAAATAATGCTAAGCAAGTGATCAAAATACCCATAAGATAACCATCCATATACACCCTTAGGTAGATACGTACCTTAAACAGTTTTTGTCCCCCTCACCTCCATAATCAAGCAAGGCTATACGAGATAACTCTTGTATAAATTTGTGTCTCTCCATCCAGTCATCAAGTTTGTGTCTCTCCATCCAATCATCATATTTGTGTCCCTCCATGCAGTCATCAAGACTAGCTTTAATGGCAGATGTAGTAGTATGTTGCAAGACCAGCACTGGCTGCTTACTCCATAGGCTGGGAACATGTGGATTTAGGAACTTATCCCTCCAGTAGTCTACGTGTTTTTGAAAATGTGGGTGCCTAGTATGGGTGTTTGTATAGTCACTGCTTTCTTGAAGAAATAGGAGGTCAAACATGACTGAACATGACTGGGAAATGACTGACTTGAAAATTGAGGCATGGGTCACTTCAGAGCAGGTGGTACATTACTTCATAGATTAGGTTCATAGATTAGTACTAAGCTAACTGCCCTTGTGAGACTCAAACGCTGCACCTTTTGTTTGTAAGGCAAACACCTTAACCATTAGGCCACCCTCCCAACTGAGTATAAAGAGAGTTGTGTTAATCTGTTAGGATAGTTGAATGATTTAAGACTTTTAATTTATTTTGGTTAAAATCACTGGGTTCTTTCCAGTTGTGCAATATGCTTGCATTTGTAAATATCAAAAGAGAGACTGTATTTGATAATGAATCTGATAAAGGAAAAGTACAGGGGTAAGATGACTTCTTTGAAGTTTGAAGATATTACCTTGGAAATCAGCTAGGCCATATAGAAAAAAATCCTGACAGTAGTGGAAACACAGTGATCCAGTGAGGGGAGGAGTTATCCACATCAGTATTCAGGTCTTTCATGACCATATCTGTTTGAAGAGGAGCACCATCTATAATACAAGAGGTTGGAACTGCTTTTTTGTCAAACATTACTATGTCAAAATTTTTTTGCATTTTGCATGAGAGCATTTTCAGTACACCAGGTATGTACATATTCCAGCCCTTGTTGGAGAAGTCTGGTATTAGTGGATAGGTGAATGACAGTACCAAGCTTGCAGTCATCATCATTCTTGATAAAAAACATTTCAGGGATAGTGTCTTGCATGTCTAAAGAAGACATGCTAAGCAGGAGATGACCCAACACTTATCCTTGCTGCACCCCATTATTTACAATTTTGCATTCACACAGCATACCAACTACTTTCACTACCTAGGATATGTGGGATAACCATTTTGCAGTTCAGCAGTCAGTTTTGTGGTTTACATTAAGTTTGTCTATTTTATTAATATTACTTGCTTGAGAGATAGTGTTAAAAGCCTTGCCCAGGTTAAGATAAGCAGTGTGCACAGAATGACCACTGACCACAGTCTATATAACCTTTCCAAAGAAGCCTACTAGGTTCAGGAGACAAGATCTGCCCTTCACAAAACTAAATTATGGAAGGATGGAAAGTGGAAATAGTCATGGAGAGCTCAGGTGGAATAATGGCTGAGTAAAGTAAGAGCAGATGTAGCACTAAGTAAAAAAGGGGACACAGTAGAAAGAAAGAAAGAAGCAGAATATAATGAAAGAGGAAATGGATACATGAATAGGTGAGAAGGATAAAGAAAAGTAGAACAGATGATGTATAAAGATGTAGATGAGAATAATAAAAAAAGAATCTAGGCAGAAAACAAATGGTAGAAATCAAGAAAAGAAGACTAGATTAGAAGGAGCTGTGAGGAACAGCAAGAAACTCCAAACCCTTAGAATTTTGGATAAGTAGATTGTGATGCCTCATTAAATGTGTCACATTCCAAGGAAACTGAGAAGTGAAAGAATAATAGAATATAGTCAAAGGATTATGTGGGGCAGAACAGATACATATTGTGGAAAATGCAGCTGGGACAAGCAGGTGAAACAGATGTAGTAAGTGTGGGAAAGAAAGCTGCAGAACTTGTGGGAGCTCAGCCTACTGGGTTTGGACTTAACCCATAATGTGTTGAAGTAAATGTTGCTACTGAGTGAGCAAAATGGCAGAAAATAGGGTAGGAAAAACAAGACAGGATAAGGGCAGTGTAAGAATAAAGAAGGTCAACACATTACTTGGTTCTATGGTATAAAGGAACAGAGACCTGACTATGACCCAGATAACCAGGAATCCATTAGCAGCCCAACTGCTGAAGACATTAATAAGGATGAGTGAGGAATGAAGATGCTAAGTCCAATTATCTCTTCTAAGCAGGAGAGACAGGATATGTGCCTTGAAATGCACACTGTATCATTTCATCTAATAACAGAGGGCTACACTATTTTTTTTTCTTTTTAACAGGGAGACAGATACTATTTTAAGATATGACACATATATCTTTGCAAGCATTTAACTTCTCGGTTTATTGAGAACTATGATTTTGTCATCTTTAATCATTAGGCCTTGGGCACAACTTATTTCTTCCTTGAAAGAAAACATAAGACTGAATTTTTTAGTTAGTCATGACTTTGTCTAGGCCATAACTGTATCAAAAGGCTGTTGAAAATGTTCTATGATGTACTTTACATCAGCTACAGTCCCATGGCTTCTGAGACCCAGGCAGCCTCCAGACTATCAGCCTGATTCTATTATTTCCTTCACAGCTGTTATCCTGCAGTCTTGGACATTTAGGGATTGGTGAAAGGATGCTGGAAGATAATGAATTTCTTTCTTCAGTCACAATTTTCATTCAGGCCATCTTTGTCTCAATAAGTTGTGAAAAAAGCTCCAAAAGACAACTTAGGGCATTTAGAACCCTTTGTATGGGGGGGGGGGGTGCTGAGACCACTGGTTTTATTTGGTTATTTCCTCAGGTATCATCTTGGCCATTTAGGATATAGTGAAGCAATGCAGGAAAAATCTGAGAGTACAACAAAGTATGGGAAAACATAAAAAAGTAATCTGAATGGTGTCAAAAGACCAAGGTGGGGAGAAAGTTGGGTGCATAATGAGGGTATGCTTGGGGGGCAGTGGGCAGTATGGGGGCAATGGAGTCCTTTACCCAGGGCTTCATTTCACCAAAGGTCATATTCAAAATGTTCAATACTGCCAGGGACTAGCCCATTCAAGGACATCTCTGAAAAAACAAAAAAACAAAAAAAATCTTGCTTTTTTCCCACTTTTCTGAGATTTAAAAAAGTTCAGTTACAGGCTTGCTGTTCTTGAACTGTTTGTAAGTTTCTGTGAGGCCATTTTTTTGCTTGGGCTAAAGGGAAGTCTCTCTGTTGATCAGTGGCAGTGAAAAACATTGAGCAGCCTGCCTGCCCCTGTGGGAGTGGTTACTGACTTGAAACTGTAGTTTTATTGGCCATTTTGGGTCAATTCCAAAACTCTTTCATCTTCCTCTCTTAAAACCTGGTTGCCTCATGGTTTTGGCATCTTTTCAGGCTTGTTGGCTGTTGGTGAAGCACCCACCAAGAGGAGAAAACGCTGAGAGAAGAAAGGAGCCACTTTTGAGATTTTAAGTATTTTTCCTCTGTTTATTTGCTAAGTTTTTCTGCATAGCCGCCTATTTTGAGCATTTTCTGACTTGTTAAATTTGATTTCTGCATTAGTAACTGTATGTAGAGCACAACCTAGAGCTGTTTACTGAATTTCCTGTTTGCACTTATTTTTAAAATCGTTTTTTTCTCAAAACTTGCATTTTATCTGTCTTTGGCCTAGCACTCTTTTGTGGGGTCATTTACTGCACTGTTATAACTTGTTGATACTTGTGAACCTCTGCTATCTCTGAAAAAACAAAAAAACAAAAAAATCTTGCTTTTTTCCCACTTTTCTGAGATTTAAAAAAGTTCAGTTACAGGCTTGCTGTTCTTGAACTGTTTGTAAGTTTCTGTGAGGCCATTTTTTGCTTGGGCTAAAGGGAAGTCTCTCTGTTGATCAGTGGCAGTGAAAACATTGAGCAGCCTGCCTGCCCCTGTGGGAGTGGTTACTGACTTGAAACTGTAGTTTTATTGGCCATTTTGGGTAAATTCCAAAACTCCTACATCTTCCTCTCTTAAAATCCTCTTTTGTGCGGTTTTGCTGCTTTTGTGCATAAGCGCAACAGCGGCAGCTGCCTAATTGGGTTTAAACTATTCCTGGCTCCACAAAGTCTGCTCTTCACTTTTTCCCTTAGAACTGCTCTATCTCTCAATTTAAACACCATATTCTCATTCTAAGGCCCTTCACTGGTCCAATTAAGTAACCCTACAAGTTAGCACTATTAAACCATAAGCACTACTTACTCTTATACTCTCTACGATTACCCTGTCCTCTATTGGTCCATCTTAAATTCAGTTTCCCTATTACTCTAGCATGTCCAAAGGTCAGTCAATGGTTTTCTCTCCAGTCCAGCTGGTGAATCTGGGAATTTTGAGGCAATGTTACAACTGTCTCATGTACATGGACAACCCTCTCCTCCTCCAAACAGGTTCAAATATATGTGAGAGATGCAACTATTTAGCCAAACTGGAGGCTGAGCTCTCTCATCTCAAAACTGGTGTAACCAGTCAGGAGGAGAAGGTAACCTCACAGAACACAATTCCAGTATCACATAGTCCCACCACATCAGCGAACCAAACACATAAATACACAAAACATACTCGGGCTCTAAATAAAAATCTACCTAAGCAACAGAGACCTCCAAAGCAGACATCCAAGCAAACGCTACCTCAAAACAAAACACACACAACACATAACCCACAAAGTCAGTGTGCCAAGCAGCCACAGCCCTTAAGGCTGA
This sequence comes from Protopterus annectens, assembly GCF_019279795.1. Taxonomy (NCBI): domain Eukaryota; kingdom Metazoa; phylum Chordata; order Ceratodontiformes; family Protopteridae; genus Protopterus; species Protopterus annectens. Next base: position 124,551,452 of record NC_056730.1, on the reverse strand, counting down.
ATAACACACCTGATACTCTTGTTATAGGTGACTCTATTGTCAGACACACTGACGTCCTGCTCACCAGGCTGAATAAAGAGAAGGTCACGGTGAGCTGCCTGTCAGGTGCTAGGATCCGACACATAACGCAAGCACTTAGGTCACTCCAAAGCAAATACAAATATGACTCAATCATTGTACATGCTGGTGTGAATGACCTGAGATGTACCTCCCTGGACTACATGAAAAGAGACATAGAGGAGCTCTCTGATCAGGTAGCCCAGGCTGGTATAACCCTGACCTTGAGCAGCATCTTACCCTCACCTAGAATGATGCCACAGTACAAAGACAAAATGATCGATTTTAACAATTGGCTAAAATGTTGGTGTCATTCAAAGGGGATCCAGTGTTTGTCAGCCTAGGATGACATGCTCGACAAGCCACGTTGCTTCGCTAGGGACGGCTTGCACCTGTCACCACTGGGCTTTCAGATATTGGCAAAGGCTCTTGCCACCCCCATAGTGCCTTTTTTAGGCAAGGCTCAAAAGTCAAACCCACCCCCATAGACAGCACAAGGAACAAGAAACTAAGGGTAATGCTGCTAAATGCCAGAAGTCTTAACCTCAAGATGCACGCACTCAAAGCTCTCCTCAGTATGGAGAACATCGATATCTGTGCAGTGACAGAAACCTGGTTCAAGGCTCCAGAGAGCACCCCAGCACTACCAGGCTATACCTCATATCATGCTTTTCGGCCCCAAAACCCGGACCGAACCACAAAAGGAGGTGGAGTTTCCATATTTATCAAGGATATCCACACCTCCAGGTTAGTGGCATTGCACGAAGTATCGGAGACCATCCATGTGCAACTAACAGTGGGAAAGACTGCTTTTCAGTTTATAGCATCCTACAGACCACCCTCCCAAAGTCAGGAATCCCACTCGGCTTTCCTGGAAACATTGGAGAACATGAAGATCTCTCCGAACACCATTATATTGGGTGACTTCAACTACCCAAACATTGACTGGGAGCAATACTCAAGCCCCAGAACCTTAGCCCAAAGATTCCTGGAAATTATAAACTCAAATGCTATGGAACAACTAGTCACCACTCCCACACGAGGGGACAACATACTAGACCTGATCATTACCAACATGGTGACTCTATGCTCCACACCAGCAGTATATCCCTCATTGGTAAGATCAGACCATAAATTAATTTCACTGGATGTCCACATCCCAACCCCACCCACTGCCCAGAAAACCACAGTGAAAAACTTCTCAAAAGCGAACTTCTCACTTCTCAAAACTGAAGTGGAATCCTTCAAGGCCCCAGGGCCAGTGGAAACTACGGCCCAAACTGCAGAATCCTATATAAATGCATTCAATGGACATCTCCAGGAATGCATGGATCATGCTATCCCAAACAAAACCAAGACCCAATCATCCAAAGGCAGGCATCCAGTCTGGTGGACCCCTGCCATAAATAAACTGTACAACAGAAGGAGGAAGCTACTACATGATAGAGCAAAATCCCTAATAGGGAAGGCATCTCTGATCAGTACTAGCAAAAAATTACGATCCCTCATAAAATCCACCAAGGCCAGCTTCGAGAGAAAAATTGCACAGGACACCAAAGACAATCATAAGGCTTTTTTCAGTTATGTTAGAAACCTGGGATGCAACTCCCAGACTTGTTCTGAGTTGATTCTAAACGACAAAAAATACACTGAACCCACAGACATCGCCAATATCCTGGCAGACAGGTTCAGTGCAAACTTCTCCACCCCCTCCCCCCAAAAGAGCAAGTATCTATCCTGGCAGAGGGCTGCCTCCCAAACATCTCAGATGCTCAGGTGAAGGCTGCCCTGTCCAAAGCAAAAAACACTGCTTCCATGGGACCAGATGGCGTCCCAGGTTGCATCCTACATGAACTACAAGAGGAACTAATCCCTCAAATAAAACAGCTATACAATCTCAGCCTCACTACAGGATATGTGCCCACAGAATGGCGTACAGCAACAGTGGTCCCACTCCACAAAGGTGGAGCCTCTACGGACCCTGGAAACTATCGCCCCATAAGCCTGACTAGCTTAGTCTGCAAGGCTATGGAGAGGATCATCATGGAGCTTATAAACAAAGACATTGGGGACCTACAGACACTAGATCCTACCCAGTGCGGCTTTGTCAAGGGCAGATCCTGCCTTTTGAACCTGGTTGACTTCTTTGAAACAATCACCAAAGCCATAGATGAAGGGAAGGTAGTCCACACAGCCTATCTGGACCTTGCAAAGGCATTTGACACAATACCCCACTCGGGCATCATAGATAAGCTATCCAGCTTAAATATAAACCCCTATGTCACAAGATGGGTCGCAAACTGGCTCAAAGACAGAACCCATAGAGTGAGAGTTGCTGGATCCATGTCAGACTCGAAACTGGTCACAAGTGGTGTCCCACAGGGTTCTATCCTGGGACCACTCTTGTTCGGTATATACTTTTCCGAGGTACAGGCAAACATGGGAAGACTATGGCTCACCAAGTTTGCAGACGACTGCAAACTGGGCGCCATAATCAACTCTCCAGATGACACAAACATCCTTCAAAAAGGTCTCACAGAGACAGATAACTGGTGCCAGCGCCATGGTTTAAAACTAAATTCCAAAAAATGTATAGTCATACCCTTTGGCAAAAACAATGTGCCCACAAATTACCACATAGGCGGAAACCCATTAAGTACAGAGAAAGTTATTAGGGACCTGGGGACCCAAGTTGATAGCAATCTCTCCTTTGAAAACCACATTGCCAAAGTGGTTAGAAAGACCTTCTACATAGCCCACCTCATCACGAAGGGTTTCACATCTAGATCAAGAGAGGTAATCGTGCCCCTTTATTCATCCCTTATCAGGCCCATCATAGAATACAATGCCCCTTTTGGGATGTACCTTACCCGACACTTGCAGTAATTAGAAAGACCCCAGATGTATCTCACCAAGAGGATCAAGGGTTTCAAACAGATGCCATATGCTGCTCAGTTAAAAAAACTCCAGCTCTACTCAGTTGCATACCACCTACTTCGAGGCGATCTATGCCTGACATACAAAGCTATGTCAAATCCAGAATTAATGGACATGCTCCACCTCAGTAAATCTAAATCCCTTAGAGCCACATGCTCGAGGGACTTGAACCTCAGCACAGAAATAAATAGAACTTGCTGGAGGGACAGGTTCATAACCCAGAGGCTCCCTTCGCTCTGGAATAGAATTCCAGTTCATGTGAGGCAGAGCACCTCACTGAATCTCTTCAAGAAGAATCTTGATAAGTGGATGGGGGATCATAGGTTTGTCCCAGGGATTACTCCCGTGTCACTATTAGACAGAGGCACAGTAAACTAAACCTTAAAAAGGGCACAGTATACTCAAATCAAGGGGTGGTGTAAGCCATACAGAATCGGGCTAGGCTTATAATTGCCCCAGGGCAGATAGCCTAGTATGAACCTATGAAACTATGAACCTATTACACAGCTTATCAACAAAGTTTGTTACTCTTCATAAAACATTTTATAACACTGTAACATCTGGATAAGAAAAAGAAAACATGCAAGATGCTTATGTATTACTACATATCACATACTTGGTTGCATACTAGTGTTAAGCATGCCCTTACAGGCACACTCCTTAAGCTGTTTAACTTAAGTTTAGTTATTGGCTTTGACCCTGATGAGTAACACACTGCAGTGGTGATACCCCTTGTAGAACAGAGCATGTGTTGTAACTTTAAGAAGCATTTCAAAGTGTAGGCCCATGCATATAAATAGTGAGCACATGCAGGCAGCAGTGCCATTTTCAGAGAACAGCCAGAGTGTTAAAATGTATGAGTGTAGTAGTCAGTCTGTTTATAACTTTATTTAAGTTTAAGTTAGTAAGTCCTAATCCTGATCTGTTTATATTTAATAAAGCTGCTTGAACCGGACCCACAATCGTTCATCTGTTTTGTCCTGACAGGATGAGCGACATGGTGTCAGAACTGGGATTAAGACTGCAACTTTTTCAAGCCATGAGGTGCAGAGTTGATGGTGAAGGTATATTGAGCAGGTTGGGTGATACAGTGCTTAAATTATTAAAAGGGGCCAGAAACAAACTTCAGGTAACCAAAACTTGCACAAATGATTTATTTTGCAAATGGGATGATATGACACATTCCTAAGGCACAAAATGCATTATTAATCAAATGAGTGGCACAAAACATATTATTAATCAAATAAAAGGCACAAAATGCATTATAAATTAAACAAAGTGTTTGAAACCATGATATTTGATAAACTATCAGAAATAGTTATATGGAGTTCAGAATTACCTCTGGTTTGCATAGCAAGCATGTTTCAAGTAAAACAAGCACATGAAAAGTATAATGAGCATGATAAGAGGTTAAATCGGCATAATGAGTACAATAAAAAGGGCATAATAAGCTTAGAAAAGCAGGGCAACTGCATGTTTTTTAGTAAACAACCGTGTTTTGGCATGAGCTATTATTTCACATTGACCAAAGTCATTCATAGCATAACTATACTTGTTCAAAGTATCTCAGAGTGCACAGTGCTTGCAAAGTGTGTGCTTTATTACAGTGCAATTGTTTCAGAGTTTACTGTGTGAAGAGTACAGTTATTTTGCAAAGTACAGTTAAATTTCAGCAATTTCAAAACAGTTTCTTGTATTGTGTACATTTATTCACAGTGTCACCATTTCAAAATGTTTCTTGCATTGTACAGAGTTATTTCACAAAGTATAGCCATTTTGAAAAGTTCTTGCACTGTATACAGTTCGTTTGCAAAGTGCAGTCATTTTAAAGTGTTTCTTATTCTGAGTTTCTTGTGCTGAGTACAGTTCATTGACAAGCCACAGTAATTTCAAAAGTATTTCTTACACTGATAAAAGGTGGTTTTACAAAGTATAGTAATTTTAAAGTGTCCTTGTTTTATGGAGACTTATTTAGCAAAGTGCAGTTACTTCAAAGAGTCTGTTGTGTTATTGTGCATAATTACAAGTTCTGGCATAAAGTTCTGCCATATATATATATATATATATATATATATATATATATATATATGTGTGTGTGTGTGTGTGTGTGTGTGTGTGTGTGTGTGTGTGTGTGTGTGTGTGTGTGTGTGTGCATGTCCATACATAATTTCAAGCACCTTCACTACTGTGTGTTGATATGGCAGAGGCATTGTTCAAACCCTGTCCACTTGTCTTTGATAATGATATTGCACAGAATTGGAGAGTATTAGAGCAGGAATATGACATTTTCATACAAGCAACTTTTTCTGACAAAGATGCATGTACGAGGTCATTTATTTTGCTTAACTTAATGGGGTCAGAAGTCATTGAAAGAGAGTGTTCATCTGTGTATGCACCAGCAGTATATGCAGGAGAGGGACAGAACCACCATATTGTTTTACCAGCTGAATCAAGAGAGGACCCGGAGCACTTGAAACCTAAATTTAGAGTAATGTGCAACCCAGACAAATGTTACATTAGAGAGGCAACTATTTTATACAAGACATCAAAAGTCAGGAGAAACTTTTGCAGCTTATATCACTGACTTCAGAAATAAAGCTAAAATGTGCCAATTCGGTGATTTGAATGATGAGTTAATAAAGAACAGGCTTGCGTGTGGTTGTAATAATGCTGTAGTGACAAAGATTTTGCTTGGTGACAGTGATTTAATGTTGAGCAAAGCTCTAAAGATTTGTCAAATCCATGAGCTCAAAGAACGGCACACAAGTAGGCTTGCAAGTGATAAGAAGATAGCCTCAGCATGCATCATGTGGCTAGCAGAAGCAGGCCTAAGCACATGGCAGCTGCAGCCCCTGCAGGTTTTCCAAGGAGGACCCATAACTTTCCAGCAAGTTCTAAAACTAGCTCAGCAAAACAGACATGCTCAGTGCAGTATAGGGGAGAGTCAGCAAAACCCAAGTCAAGTCTTATTGATAACTGTCATAATTGTAGTGCCAGTCATAAGTCTAAAAAGAGAAGTGCTTAACATTTGGTCAGCAATGCCACAAGTGTAAAAAATGGAACCACTATCAAAAGTTTTGTAAATCAAACAAACGTCATTCAATTATTAGGAAAGGTCACTCATGAAAGCAAGTTGATCATGTAGAAAGCCACAACCCTACTTTATGTGTAGATGCTGTATCAGTGTTCAGTGAACAGGTTAATGCAGTAGATTTGGTGGCAAAGAACAAAGCATTTTGTACTCTCCTGATCAATGGTAAATCCATTGAGCTCAAAGTAGATACTAGTTCAAAGTGTAATGTTATGTCAGAAGAAACATTTGCTAGAGCAAGAGCTGGTGAACATCTTAATTTGGTTAACTGTATGAAGCTTGTTGCTTATGGAGGTGAAGAGATTCAAATTGAAGGCTCAGTAGTGCTTTCAAGCTATTTGGCTGCATGCTATTGCAATTCTATGTAGTTAGAAGACCTGTGCAGTCATTATTAGGTTTCAGAGACAGTTTGAGAATGAAACTACTTTCTTTTACCAAAGAAGTCCATCATGTAAGCACATGTCTTAGTTCCAGCTTCACTGATGCTATTTTCTCAGAGTATGCTGATGTTTTTAACTACAAGCTAGGCAAACTTCCAGTTGTATACTCCATGAAAGTAGCCCCAGAGATCAGCCCAGTGGTCAGACCAGCGAGGAAAGTTCCAATAGCTATGCAGGGCAAAGTCAAGGTCCAGTTAGATAAGATGGTGCAGCAAGGTGTGATTTGTCCAGTCACAGAACCAACTGAGTGGGTGTCTCCCATAGTTGTTGCTCATAAGAAAAGCTCAGATGAAATCAGGATATGCATTAACCCAAGAGACTTAAACAAAGCATTAAAGAGACCTCATTATCATATGCATACAGTCAAGGAGGTTGCTGCCCTCATGTCAATTACCACTGTTTTTTTTCTGTCTTGGATAGAAAGAGTTCATTTTGGCAAGTAATGCTTGATTGCAAATCTTTACTACTGACTACATTCAGCACACCTTTTGATAAATACAGTTTTCTCATAATGCCTTTCAGAATATATTCTGCCACTGAAGTATTTTAGCATGCAATGGAGCAAAATTTTTCAGGTTATCCATGTGCTATAATACTGGATGATTTATTAGTTGGAGGTAATGGAGAAGCAGAGCATGACAGAAAGTTTGGGAAAGTTCTGGACAGAGTGCATGAAGTTAACATGAAGCTCAGCCCCCTGAAATGTAAATTCAGGGTGCCAGAAGTTACTTATGTAGGCCATTTATTTACCAGTACAGGCTTACAACCAGACCCTTCCAAACAAGTAGCCATTCTTGAGATGCCAGCTACAGAGAATGTCCAAGCCCTACAGTGTTTCCTTTATATGGTTAACTAGTTTGGCAAATTTAACCCTGCCTTTAGTGAGTTAGTGTCTTTAAGAGAGCTGACACACAAAAATGTTGCCTGGTCATGGTTGGAACAGCACCAGAGAGCATCTGATAACCTCAAACACCAAATTGCCATTCCATCTAAACTGAGATAATATGTCCACAAACCAGTGTGTGATGCTTCAAAGTTTGGTCTTGGTGCAGCTCTTCTTCAAAAGGGCAGACCAGTTGCCTATGCATCTAGAACTCTTACCCAAACTGAAATGCAGCATGCTCAAACTGAGAAGGAAATATTGGCAATTGCTTACACATGTTCAAAGTTCCATGATTATATTTATGGCCAAGCTATCCAAACTGAAACTGATCATCAACCTCTAGTCACTATTTTAAAGAAGCCTATGCATACAGTTCCAGCAAAACTACAAAGACTGATGCTCAGATTACAAAAATACAACTTCAAAATGGTCTATACAAAAAGCAAACTTCTTTGTCTGGCTGATACCTTATCCAGATTACCCAGAAATACCACAGAACAGATTGATGCAGAGAGAATTTTGACTTTGATGTCATGAAAGTGCATAATTTTTTGACCAGGATACTTGATGAGCTGAGAGATCATACAAAGACTGATCCAATTTTGCAGAAGCTCAACCACTACATCAGTGTTGGATGGCTGCCAAAGCAATCTTGTGTACCGCCAGAGGTGCAACCTTATTTTCCTTAAAGAGATAAGATGCTGATGGAAAATGGTATCATTTCCAAAGGTCCTAAAGTTATTGTTCCTGCTTCCTTGCAACATGAATACATTCAGATTTTGCATCATGGACATCCAAGTTCCGAAGCTACCAAAAGGAGGGTAACAGGGCTAGTATTGTGGCCTTCTCCATCAAAAGATATTGATAATGTGCTTTCATCAGTATGCAATAGAACTAAACCCCATTTGCAAAGTACCACTTCAACTAAGCCAGATTTCTGAACTACCTTGGTCATCAGTAGCCACTGACATATTTGAGTGGAACAATCAGAATTACTTAGTGTTGGTAGACTCTTAATCAAACTGGTTTGAGATCGATTAGCTACCTAATCTAACATCCAGTACTGTTATTACTAAGTTGAAACTTCATTTCTCAGTCCATGGTAGTCCACACAAAGTTATTTCTGACAACAGTACCCAGTTTATCAGTCAATTATTTCAGAAATTTGCAAAAGAGTGGGACTATATCCATATTACTACTAGTCCAGAATACCCACAGTCAAACGGCCTGACTTAAAACGCAGTACAAAGTTCAAAGCAATTACTAGAGAGGTCAAAGTGTGACAATACTGATATCTTCTTAAATTTACTTAATCTCAGAAATATACCCCATGACAACCTACTTGGCACACCTGCTCAGAGACTTCTATCTAGGCAAACCAGAGCAACCTTGCCTATCAGTTCTAGTTTGCTCATGCCTAATGCTAAAAACACCAGAGCAATCAAAACCCAACTCTTTAAGAAGCAGAAGTCCAGCTATGATAAAATGAGCAGATTTCTTCATCCTTTGAAAGAAGGAGAGATAGTGAGGATGCAAACAATGAAAGGCTTTAATCGAACTGGTCAAGTGAGAGGTGTATGTGCTGAGCCGAGATCCTACTTAGTGCAATCTGACGGTATAGAATACAGGAAAAACAACAGGCATCTTCTCTTCTTCTGGTGTCTGAATCAATGTCATAGCATTGTACATGTGATACAGAGACTCTAGATCTCAGAGCAACCCAGACAATGTTCATATTGAAGAACATGTCTCAGTACCTATTCCAGTTCCTGATGACGTCCCAGATGCCCCCAAAGTTGAACATTCCTTGAAGACAGTCACAATTCCATATTTTTAGACCTAGTGTAAAATACACAGCAACCTGGACATGATTGTTTTATATGTGTTTAATTTTCTATGATTGCATGCCAAAAAATTAGTTCTCTATAATTGCATGTCAAAGGATCATTTCTGTGTAATTGCATGTCAATGAATGCTGCCATTTATTGTATGACCTATTTCTCAGAGAGAGGATGTAGAACAGAGTGTGTGCTGTAACTTTAAGAAGCATTTGGAAGTGTAAGCACATGCATATAAATAGTGAGCGCGTGCAGGCACCAGTGCCATTTTGAGAGAGCAGCCAGAGTGTTAACATGAATGAATGTAGCAGTCAGTCTGTTTATAAGTTTATTTAAGTTTAAGTTACTAAGCCCTAATCTTGATGTGTTTATATATCATAAAGCTGCTTGAACCAAACCCACAACTGTTCATCTATTTTATCCTGACCAGAGGAGTGACACCCCTCATTAAGGGTGGTTTTACAGCTGACCTGTGTAAGTTATTTATTTATTATTTATTATTTGTTTACCAAGAAAGTTCAACTTGGAACAAAGCCAAGTTTCAGCAAAGGTCCAGGGAGAAATGCTCCAGACACATATCTTTGTAATGTGGGAAGAAACCGGAGTACCCGGAGAAAACCCATATGAATGCAAGGAGGACATGCAGACTCCACACAGAAGCCACTCCAGCCAAGAACTGGACCAGAGAACTTCTAGCTATGAGGCGACAACACTACCACTGCACCACTGCGCCATCCTATCAGCCTTACAAGCCTCATCTGCACAATCATGGTATTATCACTAACTTCATGAACTGTGAAATCAAGAATCTTGTTTGAATTTATCCACAACAATTTGGTTTTGTGAAGTGTAGATCTTGCCTATTTAATAAAGTAAACATCTTCAAAAGGGTTACAGAGGTTGTAGATGGTGGCCATGCAGTTCATGAGATGTGATGTGTCTTGACCTGGTGAAGGACTTTAACACAAAACCCCATGATGGAATAATATAAAAGCTAATTGCTTTAAAAATCAACCCATATGTGGCAAGATGGATAGCAAACTGGTTTAAAGACAAAAACTACACAGTGTGAATTGCAGATGTTTCTTCAATAAGTATGAAAGTTACCAGAGGTGTCTCTCAGATCATCTCTGGAACATCTCTTTTTTTTGAAATTTACTTCTCTGATCTCCAAGTTGAAAGCCAAGACCTCTGGCTAATAAAGTTTGCAGATCAAAGCAAAATGGAGTTTATTAAGTAGCAGTATGACACCCAATTTTTTTCTGAACGAACTCTACCTAGTAAATCCTTGGTGTACTAAAAATGGTCTCAAACTAAAAGCAAACATTGTATTATCACTTTTGGTACAAAACCCCTCCTCTCATCATACTGTATAACTAACACACAACTACAAAATTAACATTTTGTCAGGGACCTACATACAAGATCTGATAGTGCTTTCTCTTTTTACCATCAAGTAACAACAGTTGTTAGGAAAATCCTTTAATGTAGCCGACCTAATTGCCGAATGACTATCAGCATGGTCTAAGGAGGTAATCATTCTCATATACTCAGCATTGATCAGGACAATTATTGAGAATAAAATCTCCTTTTGGAGTGTATCTCATTAATCATATCAAAGAATTAGGAAGATCCTAAAAGTTCTTAACCAAAAAGATCACAGGCCTAAAATCCATGAGCTGTGAAGATGTGCTGGAAGCTATATCCCTTTATTCAGTGTCTTAAAGACTTTTGATGAAAGATCTGTCTTGCTTACTGCACCATTAGAGACTCAGTTGTCCTGGACCTCTTGTTTCTCCACAAATCCAATATATCCACCAATACTAGAACCAGGCATCCTAAATCTTCACCAACAGATAGTGGATACTTGTAAGAAAGCACCACCCAGACCTTTGGAATAAACTTCCCCCACATGTTAAGCAGTTTGATTCACCAGTTACTTTAAATATAAACTAGTGAATGAATGGGTAGCCACATATTTACTCTGAGTTTTACTGGCATGCCCCTCCTGGAAAATGGAGGTACTATCTGAGAGAGGGTACTAGCAAAGTGTGAATGCTCATCAGATTTGTTGGCCTTAGAATATCTATTAATCTCTGAATCTAAACTGTTTTTATGCCTACCCCATTAACAATTATGACTAGCACAAAGTGGGTGTAAGAACATGAATGAATAATTAAATGCAGCAAAATGATTATAACACTGAAAGTCACTGTAGCTCCAGAGAAATGTACCTTTGTGGAAAATTCTGCCTAAAACAGGTTATTAGACAGGAGAGTCAAAGCCTATCCTAGTAGTCAGTGAGTAAAAGGCAATAAACACTCAGGTATGTGTCAACTTATGGAAATTAAACATGCTTCATAACTTTATGTAGTATGTATGTGAATGTAATGTCTAACTGTACTTGCACAAATTGTTATCTTTCCTGCTTTTGATCTTACGTAATGCTTGAAAATATTCAATAGACCAGACCACTTACATGGTAAACAAACAGCAATCAAGAAACAAACATTCCAGTATTTTGCAGAACATCCCTTGTAAAATGTTTGATTTTCTGGTAAATCACTCAAGATCTCTCTCAAATCTCCAGAATTTCACAGAATGTCCAGATTATTGTCTCATATGTTTGGCCTGTTCTTCAGAAAATTTGTGGTTTTCTGGCAATCCAGTGAGGACTCTTTCTATTATATGATAATATATCTATATCTGAGGCTTCATATATTTCAGAAAATGCACACTAATGCAAAGCTGTTATCTTAGCAACCTTCTAAGTTTATAAGATCAATATTTAAAATTTGTCCCTCATTTTGTCCCTTTATCCCCCAACTGTTTTTGGCTTTGTCCAGAATTCTTGATGAAAAGAAGTTGATTAGTATGCCTTTGACATTCTTGCACGGGCTTCTCCACTGCAACTGCCAGCTTGAGCAGCAAGAAAAATGCAATTTATCACTCAGATCATATTTTTTAAGTTGCCTTACCTTGTGGATATCTCACAAATGTAAATGTTAATGTTTCTGTGTAATATTTACTCTTGTTGCAATTTTAGGCATATTGGTCAGTTTGTTGAAACTGAGGGAGCTGCTCCCACCCCGTGGTTCCAGCGCCCATGTTCTGCTCTCATAGCCTGCTCTTACATTTTGACAACTTCTGTAGCAAACCATTTTAAAACATTTATCATGCTTTTGTTACAAGTAATGCAGCATTAAAATCTATTGGCTGCACTTCATTATATTCAGTAGCACACCTTTTCTCAAATATTGCTTTGCAAGGGTAAAGTGCTTTCATTATTTTATGACCGGTGAAAGGAGATTGCTGCCTTACCTACAGAACCTTGAAAGATACAGTCCTTTGTAACCTCCTGTACATCCACAAAACTAATTAACACCACAAACATCTGCTAAATAGACCTAAATTTCCACCATCATATCAATAGGGCTGGCAGGCTAGCAATCATTCACATAGAGTACTGCACTTATGGAATAGTTTCCACATAGAGGTTAAGCAGAGTCACTATATGATCCTTTTTTTCTAACTGCACCTCACTGTGGGGATACTCTATTCATTACAGAAAAGGGGTAAAACTAGGCTAGGGTCTGGTATGAATTTAGGTCTTGGTAAATGAGTGGGATTGTTGGCTTGGCTACAAACTGTCTGCAGGATCAACAGGCTGGTCATTTGACTAATTCTTTGAGCCATTGACTCTGACGTTCTATTCACTTGTTTGTAAGCTGTCTCTCTCCTTGCACTCCACTTCGTTACCCTTGCTTATTTCATTAGATTGAATATTTGTCTCTTTCCATTTGTTATTTTGTACACGGTTCTCCTTCCCTGCTCTAACAACCACTGCTGATTTAGAATCCATCTGGCCTTGTTGTATTCAAATCATGAAGATGACATGTTTGTCAGTCAGTAGTCTCCCACAAATCTTCTATTTTCCTAAACAGAATGATTAGTAATCATCTTGATTTGTATATTGTTCATCCTTTCTGACTCTATAGCCATAATGAAAAGTACTTTTCCTTTTGATTCAGTCTGTCTGCCATTACCAGAACATTTGACAAAACTTCAACCGAAAATAAGAAAAGGGGAGGTGGTACATTTTTGTCCAGGTCACATTCAAAGGGCTTACAGGCTGCTGCTTTATGCAAGACTGCTTGCATCACAACTTTTTGAACACAATGACCTGGAGGTATGTAGGTACTTGTGTGTTTTTGTGCTGTCCAGCTAAGAGTCATGTGTTGACACTAACATTCATTTTATATGTTTTATGAAATCGTGTTTTACAATTTCTGTGAGAAAGAAGGGTTTACCCTTTAATCAAACAGATGCCTTTCATTTTTTCAGACATGACATGAAAAATATTATTAATGAAAGCTGAAGTCAGTGTTAGCTTTCCATATTAAATTGCAATAAGGTTTTGACACTTTAGGGCTAGGTAAGGAAAGGGGATAAGCACAAGTAAATTAGGCAGATGAAGTCCACTCCTGGATGGCCTCAGCTTCAAAGGTATTGCGTTTATTTGTTTTGTTTAGTATTTACTAACAAGCTAAGACTTACTAGAGAGAAAGGCCTGCTTTAATGCTTGATGCACAGTTACTTTGGTTTGGCAAAATTGCAGATAATATACATGCAGCATCTATGGAAATCAAGACAGTTCATCGAGATAAATCTTACTTGCAATTTGTAGGCTAAAAAGTTAAGTTATACTGGTAAACTTAATGAAAATGTGACCAACGAGCATGGGAGTGAAGTCTGCCAGTGAAAACTGTGGGGCATGAACAGCATGCACATTTAGTACTCCAGCTGCAAATACATTTGCATGTTACCAGGCAGAAGATTCTGGGTTACCTCTCAACTGTCCAGATTTTTACAGAATGTCTAGATTTTTACCTCATATTTTTGATTTCTTTCTCATAAAATCCGTGTTTTCTGGCAAATCACTGGGATAACATGAGGACTGAAGTCACTAAATAATGGCATACATTTGAGTTTCAGATTTCATATTCTTCAGAAAATGCACAATAAGACAAATCATGTTATTCTATCTACTTACTAAATTTATAAGAGCACTATTTAATATTTCTCCATTTTTTGGGCCTTTGTTCCCCAATTATGTCAGTGTTTGTCCAGATTTCTTGTGCTAAGAGGTTGAGAGGTATAGCTTTGCCACTCAAGTAAGCACAAATGAGGAAAGAAAGCTGATTTTGTACATAGTCTTGTCTCTCGTCATCTTACCAATTCCAAAGTATGCAATTCGTCTATCACAAAATGCCATGTATCACTTCCAGAAGAGAAAGGTGACTACAGAAAGGAAGAACACTTCTGTGTCAAAAAGGCAGAAATCAGTAAGTCCTCAGCTATGTGACTCACATCTAAAATATGTGTAGTGGCATCATACAGGAAGAAGATGTTGCATATAGCAAGAGACACCTCAGACAGAAGTAGTAGTGGGCAGATGATAAAAAATAAACGTATAACTGCTATTGAACAGGCTTCTTATACCACCTTAAAACTTTTTCCAGCTTTTGATAGGAATTTTGTTTAGCTGATATCTAATTAGTTTACTTTGGAGAAGTACATTTTTTAGACTGTCCATTAAAACATTGCAATTTGTTTTCAAAGATATGCATTGCACCAAATGGACTATGTAGTGAAAGATAAGATAAAAGTGTTTCCATTGCCGCTGAGATGGGAGACACCCAGGAATGTGAGATTACAGAAATGTGTGGCAGTGGTACCTCCTTAATGTTTTGCTTGTTTAAAGTCGTATTGCATGTGATTAAAGAAATGTAAATGGAATGGAATGAACTATATTTAACCTGCAGGAAGAGCAGCACATGGGACTGATAAACGTGTCAGCTTCAGTTTCCTTTTCCGCAAGCAAAGCAGATGACTTTACAGAACATTTAATTTTAGAAAGCTGTCTGCAGTGGAAAACACCAGTGTACTGTCCCTGACATATTTTTGCAGCATTATCTGAAGGAAGCGTTCAGTCCACACTCACCATCTGTGCTCTTGGTATACTTTTGCAAACACTTAGGTTTTCAAGTGATTCATAGATTACAGCTTGTGAGGTCATTGTCTATCCTTTTCTGATTACATACAGTTTTTTCAAAAATTTTACAGCAGAAAGATAGTTTTATATTAATGTATAAATGTTAGTATGCTCCATTTAGTTGCATGTTTTACAAAACTTTTTTTGTTTTATTAATGCCGAATAAGGTGTTCATTATGAATAACCTCAGATAAGTAGGTGCTGGCTCATTCTAAATAAGCCTACATATTTTATTATTCAGAAGTACATATCCCATATGTAGAACACAAACCTTTGGTGAGTCTTAACAAAACTCTTTTTGGATTAAGTTAATTAACATGTGAAGATATTCATATTCCTGTCTGCCATGAAATTGGGTGTTCAATGAGCTGCATGCTTCTAATGCACAAAGTATGGAATTACTTAGTTTAATAAAAAATGTAAACTAAAGAAGTGGTTCTATATGTAAACTTCACTCCATCACTGACTCTATACTGCAAATAAGTTGCTTGTCTCTGTCATTTTCTAAACATGTTATCAAATGCTCTGTGAATATTTTATTCCCTTATTAAACATTTTTTCAACCCCCTACCCATGCCATCCTATTAATTAAAACATGTCACCTAAAGAGTGTCAGTTGTATATACTTTAGTGATTTTACTCAACTATAATTCTATGTAAATATTTAAATAAATTGACAACCCATTGAAATGTAAGCAGTTGAAATCCTGAGTACCAATAAATAGAAAAAAGAAAAAAAAAACACTGAAAATGCAGTAGAACAAATATCGTACATTGGCTTTACTGAAAAAAGCTCACACAGACTTGGCCACAGCTTGCTGTAAGGCAAAGGTTAGTTTGTTTTTTTTCTTTCTTGTGTTTTATTTTGCTTTATTGCCTTTATCTATTTTGCATATTGTGATTTATTTTCTTTACACTTTGTTTTACTTGTTGTGATGACCGTGCCCTGGCCCAGCAATCAAGGAGCCTCAATCCTCACCACTAACCAGTTTCTTGATATTGCTGGGAGAGAGCTATGCTGAGGACCGAGGTGTCAGAGATCTCCTCACCTCTCCCTCTATCCCTTGTGATCTCCCTCAGACCCTCCTGCAATCCACTGCAATGCCTGTGCACAAGGGCTGCCCACGGTAAGGCTCAGCATGGGCACATGGCACAATTTGTGCCCTGGCATCCGCCTAGCACTTCCCACCATGTAGTTAACATCACTTCCTTTCTTACCACTTTCCCAACTCCCTCCTGCTGTTCAGTAACTTGTTGTGTCTGCCTGGTGAATGAGAGCCATCACCTGCTGCCCCACAGCATACCTCCTCATCGAGCATCTGTCATACCACACCTTTTCTGTTGTGTTGTTGGGTTCTCCTGGGCCAGGCCTGGGCCAGGCCCATGAGGCCCTGGAGTTCAGTCCTGAGGTTCCCTACATATGCCAATAACAACTCTCTTTGTGAGACTCACACCACCTTCCCACTCTAAGTTACAACGAGGTCCCTCATCCTATGGCCATACAGCAACTCAAAGGATGAAAACCTGTGAAATCCTTGGGAACTCTCTGTAAGTAAACAACAGATGGGGCAAATATTTGTCCTCCCTCTCTTAAACTGTGTTCTGCAAATGCCTGTTGCATGGGATTGGCAGTAGTTTAACCTCTCAACAGGACCATTAGTCTGGGTATTGGCACCCTCTGTCAGACAGCCTTTCCTTTGGAAACAAAGCATAAAAATCCTTCACTCCTCAGTGTACCTCTACAAAGCCACTGGCTCAGGGTATCGCGGTGGCAGCATAAATTTACAGCAATCACTAGGATATACTCTCTTTTCCTGTGGAATCCTAACTTGGAGGAGGACTCCACAATATCCACGGCCCCCTCCAAAATGGTTCCCTCATCTGCAAAGGCACTCAAAGGAGCTCACCTTGTCTCCTGCCTTGCCTACCTTTTGTTGGGGCAGTCTGTGCTTCCCGCCATGGGTTCCTTTAGTCCCATGAGCAGTACTGGGGGTCCCTTTCCTGTGCAGGGCTTCCCTCCTTGCTAGGTATAGGTCTCCCTTTTTCGCAACTCCTCTGATGAAGCACACTCTCCATCAGCTAACCAGATCCTCATGTTTTCAGGCAAAGTGCTAAGGGCTTGTTCCCTTACCAAAAGGTCTGGCAGCCCGTCAAAGGTGGTGACCTGACATCCACTCACCCAGCTATGAAAATAAGTGCTCAGTTTAACAACATATTCACATACATTTTCATCTGACTTGCATCTATGCTCATGAAACTTTTTCTTATACATTTCAGATGTTAGCTTAAAACATTCTAATAAATGTCTTTTTACAGCAGTATAATCAAAACAGTCAGTGTCATGCATTTTTGCTAAAGAAGTTACAGCTTTACCATGGAGTAAGGGGGTCAAGAACCGTACCCAGAGCCCTTGGTCAACTTCATACTGTTTACATACCCACTCAAACATATGAATGAAGCTATCAAAATTATCCCCCTCTTTAAACTGTGGAAGAAATTTACTGACCTTTTGTGCTTCTGGGGTCAGGTTACTCCCTTCCCCATTACCTCCATGACTCTGGCAAAGAGTCAGCATTTCCCTCTCATTCCTCCTCTGCCGTTCATTTTCCTCAGCTTGTAGACTCCTCATTTTCTCGGCTGCTTCTAGTTTCATACGCCTGGCCTCCAACTCAAGTCTCTTTAGCTCCAGCTGGATTTTTAAGTCTAATGCAGAAAGGTTGAGCTGTCCATTCTCCGAGGATATTGTATCTCCACTGTCAGTCTAATTGTCCTCCAGGCTGTTGTTTTCTGATGCAGCTGTAACAAAGGCTGCAATCAGGTCTGCTTTAGTCAGATTTCCATGCACCAGTCCCCTAGCCTGGCACATCTTAACCAGCTGGCTCCTTGTCAGTTTTCCATACTCTTCTGCTGACATGCTGCCTGCTCACACTGACTAAAACTAAGTTAAAATAAATAAAACAATTGTGATCTGAACTCTGAGTATACACTGCATGGCTGTTTTAAAGTACAAAACACTTCTAGAGATCACTGTACATAAGCTACAGGAATTTGCTCCACCCACACCACTACAAGCCAATTAGTGTGTGAAATAGTTCCCACCACTGCCAAACACTTGTGACGACTGTGTCCTGGCCCAGCAATCAAGGAGCCTCAATTCTCACCATTAATACCAGGGAGGTCATCTCCAAGAAGAGGAAAGGATAACTAGTACACACAGTAAAGTACAATTTCCCTTAAGTGCACACAGAGATCACAGTCAGTCTGAGGCTGGTTGCTCCTTTGCTCACCAGGTCCCCAAGAAGACTCCCACTGGCACAGCTATAGGGTCCAGGTATCAGCCTAGCTGGGCAAGCAAAAACCTCCAGTACCCTCTCTGTCCAACCAGTGCTTCGTGTCCCTGCCCAAGTAGCTGACACAACACATACACACTTTGAGATAAGTATTTATACTACTTCACAGACACTCCTGAGAAAGGCTGACACAGATTCTCCAGCTGTGTCCCTTTACCCAGACTATGCAGTAGTAATTACTGCCACCACCAAACTAATAATATCAGCAACTAAAAGGCCCTCAAAACGGTGTCCAATTATTACTGAGCAATATTAATATCCAATGGTAGTATGACTAACAGTCAAGGGTTACTTTAGAGTGACCTATTACAATAACCTCTATAAATATGCAATGTACTCTAGAGCTTATCTCTACACAAATCAGCCACAGCTAGAAGGTTTTAAAAATATTTAATAATAAATAATTAATACACAAGACAAAATGACTAGAGATATCTAAGAGTTCAGAGATCACACAGAAACTTAGAATAATACAGTAGGGCAGGTCTGATTTCAAAGAAAAATACTTAATTAATCTTTACTAGCTTTAACTATTCTTACAAGAAATCACAGTGCTAAAACTTACATGTGAGAACAAAGCACAGTGCTGATAAGTGGATATCCAAGATCAAAATGCCCTCAGTCTCTTGTGAGAAATAGTATTTAAACATTACTAACAAACATGCCTCTAAGGCCCTTCCCAAATTACATCATTTTTGACACTTAGGTTTTCCCAGGCAAGCAAACTGCATTATTTATCAATCTAACACCTGCACAGAAACTTACAATAATACAAGGCATTTCACATATGCATTCTAGCAGAAACTAGAGCAATAAAGCCCCTTCCACATCTAAATTCTGGTCATAAACTTTAGCTTTAAAACAATGGGCATGACACCTTCATCCAGTTGCACTGGAGCCGAATTGTAAAACATTAAAGAGATTCATAATATCTTTTCAATTTAAAAAGACACATTTGAAATACTTGGCTTGGTTTTCTTTACAGCAGATGGCAATGTTACAACAATCTTGAAGTCCACATTTTACAGTGTTTTCTTACATTTAAAAACACAAGCCTTTATTTTACATATATTTATACAGTTGCTAGAATTATGTATCAAATTCAATTTGACTAGGCTGGCAGCCTTCGCCCATCTCGCCCCAATCGTCACACTTGTATTCTGCTTTTAATTGAATATCTAAACTATGAAATAGACCACAGATGTATCTCTTGTGCGCCACACAGAATTTTTTCCCCACCCTGCTGCTGTTGTTTTTTTAAATTCATCTGTCTTTCTAGTTGATTGTTCCTTATGTTAACTTCACCACATATTTACTTCCCTCTCATCTTTCACTGGCTATTGTAAGTAAGCCCCAAATTATATATATTTTTAAAATCACTCCCCTTCAACTATTTAAATGTATTGGCCACCACTGTATTCCATACAGTCAGAATGCAAAGTGCCGACCTTCTTCCAATCTAACCTGCTCTTTTACTATTAGTGGCTCTGTTTTTAGATAGCTAAAGCTTAGGTTAACTCTCCTTTGATATCTAACTGAGCACACTGCAGCTTAGGATATTAACCGTTTCTTCTATCTTAACCTTAAAATCTGCAACATCTACTCCAAGACCACCAATTATTGGAGAACCCACATTCTGCCTCTCCATAGTCATTTTGGGATTAGTGCTTTTGTTTTACTCCTGGAGACAGAAGTAGAATAGATACTTTATTTGGTGAAAACTGGTGATCACTGGAAAGCTTAATAAATGCTTTTTAGGACTCAGCTTGGGATTTGTGCTTAGATTTTACTTCTAGTGAGATAAGAAGCAGAGTGCATTGATTCCTGACTGCTTCTGATTTGGCACCGAGTGTCTGTGTTTGGTCTTTCTGATTGGTCTGGGTGCTATTCAAGGCATCTATCTGGAAAAGGCTTCAACAAGACTACAGACTTTAACGTCATCTGGGACAAGACTGTTGATCAACAGAGAGCATGTGGCCTGCTTCTCATATTGGGATTGGTGCTATTGTCTTTCTACTGGTGAGAGAAGAAGCAAAGGGTCATTGTATCCCAGCAGCAAAAAGCTGTGGTGGGACCAGAGCTAGTAGTAGCCAGCCATCCTCTCTTTTCATCATTCTTGACTAAGCTAATTCTTTCTTTTCAGTTATTACTGCTTGATTTGCTGCTGTCTAACCTAACTTCAGAATATCTCCTTAAATCCTTTATCCATACATAATCTGGATCTATTTATTAGTTTTCCCACAAGTAGTTGGCAGTACCCTGTATACTTTCAGACACTTAGAGATGACTGACATTTTTCCTGTAAAAGTACCCTTGAAATTTCACCTACATTTAAGTGGACATAGAGCAACTAGTCTGCAGTTACAAGCACTATCCCCAGAGTTGCAAACCATATAATCCTGAAATTACTTTATATTCTCACTCCAACCATCTAATCAATAGAAAGGGTATGTCATGAATATAAACTCTTCCACTATCTCTGTTACTGGCTTGGTGGATATGGACATCCTGAGGTCATGTAGAAATTGTCTCATGTTTACTGACAAACAATTCTCAAATAAAGTGATTTCATATGTGAGAGATATATTTATACAATGTCATTTGACACAAATTTCTTACATAAAACCACTGTTGTCAATCAGGTTGTCAGAAGTACACACACTGCACATACTGCACCCAAATGGAGCTGTTCATATCCAGTGGCCTCACGTGCATGCTAGTTTCACCTACTTGCTCTTTGAGCCCCTGTACTGTTTCTCCCTACCCTGAACTTGAACCGCCTGTTGTGGATTTTTAACCTGCGGCAACTGGACACTCAAGGAAGTTCCAGCGAGAGAGCATGCCCTTTAACTATTAAAGTTTTCACCTACTTGCTCTTGGAGCCCCTGTACTGCTTCTCCCTGCCCTGAACTGGAACCCCGTATTGTGGATTTTTAAGCTGCGGCAACTGAACCCTCAAGGAACTTCCAGCGAGAAAGCTTGCCCTTTAACTATTAAAGTGTAGGTTGCAGTCACAGGCTCTCCTCTTCTTCCACAGCAACCCTATCCCTACATGGCAACCAAGGATGGCAGCAACCAAGGACGGCAGCTACTTACTGTTTAAGTTCCCACTAACCCCCCTTATTAATTTCCAATCTGCCTTTAATAACCTATCTAAGTCAAACTCAATAATCCCGACTACAGTGTAGTTGTTGGCAGTTTGTTTTTTGATGTTACTATTAGTCCCACTCTCCTCAGCTTCATTTAATGATATTCTTCTAGAGTTAGCACTCCAGTGATAAAGAATTTACTCTACATTATTATAACACAGAGAAACTGCAAAGTGGACTGTTGTTTGTACTTACTTTTTAGATTTTTTTTAACTCACTGAGAGCTAGTTCTGCTTGATTTCTATCCAGTACTGGCCCAGTCCTGCTTGAAACTCTCAGTGAAAACCCACCCCCTTCCCCCTCCCAGCTACTGATCAGAGTTTACTTAGACCACCTGATAATTTGAGCGCCATTTTTAAATCCCAAATGTAGCTGTCTGTATGGGTCTATATTGAATGTTCTAATATTCAAAATTCCGAGTGTCATATGGTCGACATCATATAATCGGATTTTTGTATGTTTGAACGTTGTAATGGAGATCTCCGTACAATGTGGAATGGGAAGATTTCCCTTTTCTGCACTGTAGTGCAATCTCGGATTTTGTATATTTAAAGAACGTGGGGGTGCAGGGGGGCTTGCTCCCTCCTGAAAATGTTCAGGTAGGTGTTTTGTGTAGTTTAATTTTTTTATTAGATATTCGAACTTTTGCAAGTTCGATCATATGGTGTGGACCATCTAATTTAGACCCAGCTGTATCCAGTGGCCTTGTGTGAACGCCAGATAAGTCACCTTTGTTATATATTCTTGTATCTGTGAATTAATTCTCAATTTCAGCTGAGCTAATTTGTATGGTAATAGAAAACATATTCCACTGTTACCTCAATGATAAATGTATCGATTAGTCTTGCACATTTTGCTAGTGTTTTTCTCTGCTTTTTCGTGGAATATTTAATGTGTACTACTTTGCTGTAGTTCCCTACATTTGATACTTTGCTAAACTGTATTAGTATCTGATAGTGTGGGGCACATATTTCACTCACAATAACTGCATACAGCTACACGCTGGCTAAGCGGCTGTTATCATACTTACATAAGATGAGACGCTACGCAAACTGTGCTTGTTACAAAGTGCCAGGGTCTTTGTAAAACAAACCACATGTTGATATACTTTCTGCTCTTGGAAAAGCAAGAGATGTCTTGTTGCCTTTGCATGTAATATCTTATAATCACAATTGTCTTTAGATATGATAAGTCAGTTCGGTCTTAGGTAGTTGTGTTTAACTAGCACTGACTTCTTGATAAGGAAATTGAAATAGCACCATTGGTATGTGTATGGTAATATGATGTTGTGTAGTTAGATGATACAATAATAGCGATATATTTATCTTGTATTATTATGCTCCACAGTTTCACATAGTAGATGATAGTTGTTTCCTTTCCCATAACTGCTATTTTTCCTGGTGTGCTAATTTAAATGCACTGTGTTGTACAAGCATTCACTACCACCTGCATATAGTCCTTCCTAACACCCTGTATCCCGCTAATCTCTCCCCTTTATATATTGTCTCTCTCACTTTCTTACAGTTTCATAAACTTCCTCTTTGAGCCCCTATACTGCTTCTCCCTACCCTTAACTGGAACTGTGTGTTGTGGATTTTTAACCTGTGGCAACTGGACCCTCAAGGAAGTTCCAGTGAGAGAGTGTGCCCTTTAACTATTAAAGTGCAGGTTATCATCACAGGCTCTCCTCTTCTAACACAGCACCTCTATCCCTACCTTGTGAGCACAAACCAAGGATGGCAGCTACTTACTGTTTAAGTTCCCACTAATCCCCCTTATTAATTTCCAATCTGCCCTTAATAACCTAAGTCAAACTCCATAATCCCGACTACAGTGTAGTTGTTGGCAGTTTGTTTTTGATGATACTGTTAGTCTCACTCTCCTTGGCTCCATTTAATGATACTCTTCTAGAGTTAGCAGTCCAGTGACTAAGAGTTTACTCTACATTATTACAACACAAAGAAACTGCAGAGCAGACTGCTGTTTGTACTTACCTTGCTGTTTTGCTGTTTCAGATAGTTTTTTTTAACTCGCTGAGACCTAGTTCTGCTTGGTTCAACACTCTCCTTTCCCCTACCCTACCCATATTACCACACACCCCCATGTCGTGATTTATTCTCTCACCTGCCACACCCTCCTACCAATTAGCCAATCAAACCCCTTACCCACCCCAACCAACCTCTAACCCTTCCTACTTTCTCTCCACTTTATACAACCCACCCACACCTCAACACCTCTCTTTTTCATTCAAGTTGTTAGCCTCTCCTATTACAATTTCTACCATGATTACTACTCATACTATATTACCCCTATCCTCTCTACTATGCATTATTCTACTAGCATCCACAATAACCTCCTTTACTTCACTCAGCGTTACACTGAATCAATTGTCAACTCTCCCCTGCACTCTAGCGCTGACTGGATCAACCCAAATATTATCTTCTCTCCCCACCTTTTCATAAAAAGCACTGCTCTTTTCTCTACTTACAGATATGTCCCCTCCCAACCACCTGTAGTTCCTTCCCTTACATACCATTGGCTGCAAGAAAAACTTTCACATCTGCTTCATTCCCTAACCAATGTCAGATTGTATGAAGATATCCACCCTATCCCAGGTCCACATCCCCAAACCACCTCACTTACCCATCAGCCACAATTACAACTCATCCAATCCACCCTATACCAAATCCAACAAATGTGACCTTCTCCTAATCAATTTCAACCTGCGAAGTACAGTATACTTAATAAATTTCATGATTTCCAGTCTGCCATTGCTTTCTACTCCTCAGGCATTGCTATTACAACTGAAACCTGGCTCAAGCCACATATTAAAGATCAAGAAATCTTACCCACCAGCTACAACATAATCTACTTTGGCCGAACCAAAAAATGCAGTGGGGGTATAGCCATCTTCTCCTAAGACACTCTCAACTTGGAACAAATAAACTGTACCCCTCCAGACCTCACCTTAAAGTAAACTCCCACAAAACAATAACCATCATAGCTACTTGCCTCCCCCCAGGAAGCAATTTAACCATAACTTCACCCAGGAAACTGTTGTCCTTGGTGACTTCAACCTAGACTGGCTTACATGTTCATTGGTAAACCCCTCTAATGTTATAAACCTCTATAATTTCACTCAAACCATACAGTCCCCTACCCGTACCGGCAAACATTCAAACAAACAACCCATCCTAGATTGGATTGTTATAAAAATTCTACTGTATACTACTCTGCAGGCTGCCTTCCAGATACCCTTAGTGGCCATGATCCAACCTTCATCCTCAGAATGAAACTTCACCTCCCCAAGAATACCAACTTCAAACTCATTTGCAACAAAAAAAAACTTCTCTGCCCCTCTATTTAACTCCCTCCTCCAGCATTATGACTGGAGCCTTCTAAAAAACCTTCAACTCGATTTTGCAGTCCAATATTTCAATGATGCTTTCCTAAATATACTTGATAGCTTAACTCCCATCAGGAAAATCCACACCAAAGCCAAACATCTGCCATGGTTATCAGGAAACTCTGAAACATTACTACAACAATGAGATAAAGCCTGGTCAACCTACCACCAAACTAAAAATGCAACCAACTGTCTTGAATTTAAGCAACTACGGAATCAAGCCAAAAACAGATTTTACTAGACACAACAATCTTTCTTCCTTAATTCACAACAGAAACATACACATAAAGCTGCAAAATTCTGACAAAGCATTAACTACCTCCTAAAGCCTGGCAAATCTTCCACCCCACCACCAACCACCTCAAACATCTCAGATAGTCTAGCCTCTCAATTCAACTCACACTTCATCAGCTCCATAACATCCCCTCTTACAAAATAACCCCAATATACCACTATCCATCCCAAATCCCTCCAATACCCCCAGCTCTTTCTCCTTATTAGCAATCCAGACTAGCTACATTAAAACACTTCTTACAAAACTTAAGCCCTGCTCCCCTGCTGCCGACCTTCTCCCAAATTAATTCTTAAAGCTAGCTGCTCCTTCTATCTGCTATCCTATCTCCAGTCTCATTAATCACTCCATCACAGAACTGTATATCCCTACCATCTGGAATATCTCACATATCATAACACTCCACAAAGGTATCCCATCCACTGAGCTCTTTAACTACCACCCCATCACTCTCCTTTCACCCGTAGCAAAAACTCTGGAAAAATGAATCTACCATCAGCCGCTTGTTTACCTACTTTTTAACAACATGTTATCCATCACTCAGCATGGATTCAGATCCAAACACAGCACCACTACTGCTCTGATCAGCTTCACAAACACAGTAAACCTCCTTAAAAACTAAGGCCTCCTAGTCTCCTTAGTCTTTTTAGACATGCCAAAAGCATTTGACACTGTCTGCCATCAAAAACTCTTTAAAAAACTTGGCTCATACAACTTAAGCTCTTCACCTCTTCACTGGTTTTACAGTTACCTCTGCAATAGACAACAAGCCACCAAATGGAGCAACACCCTCTCACCCCTTTAGCCTATCTCTATGGAGTGCCACAAGGCTCCATTTTAGGCCCCCTTCTTTTCACCATCTTCACTAATGACATCCACTATGCCACTAACCATGCCACCTTAGTCCAATATGGAGATAATGCCACCCTCATCTGCTCTGCACCCACCATCCGCGAACTTCAGGACACAACACAAAAATCCCTACTAGACATAGAAACCCACCTGACTGAAAATAAACTCATCCTCAAACCAAATAAAACAAAGCTCATGGTCTACTCCAAAAACAGATCCACTAACAGTAACCTTCCACTCACCATCTATTCCTCCAATCAAACTGCAATAGAATAGACCAAACTCCTTGGCATCACAATCAAAAATCAACTAAAACTTGACAAACACATAGCAATGACTATAAAAAAAAAGTCCATATACAATTAGGGTAACTCTATAGAGCTAAACCCTATCTAACCAACACCTCCAGACAAACCACTGCCAGGTCATTTCTTCTCTCCACCCACCTCTATTCCTCACAAATCTTCACTTACCTACATAAGACTGATCTAAATCTCCTTGAGTCATGCTATAATAAAATAGCCAAATTTGCAGCCACCATTCCCCTATAGAGACCACCACTGCCTAGCTGTAAAAAGAAAAAAATAAAACTCAACAAGATGGAGCTACCAAATCTACTTCAATTCATCATTATTACCCATACTATCCTAACCAAATCACATAACTGCCCTGACCTAAAAGACCTGGTTAAAGCTATCAGTAATATCAGAGACATTCAATCCTCTGACAAACTTCTGCTAAAAGTTACCAAATCCCTAAACAGTTTCAAACTCGTACTCCAACAAAATATCCATGTCCTGGAACCTGTTACCTCAGCACATCCTCAATCTAAACATGACCTACAAATTCAAACAAAGCCTTGGAGAACACCTGTCCAATCACTGTCTCTGTCCTTGCTTCAATCCCAACTAGCTTTCTATATTATTATGCTTGCCTCAGATGCTGTGTCCACCATTATTACATGCCTACTAGTTTAGTGTATCAGACTTATGTATACTCCAAATTAATTCTGTTGTAAAATAATTTGTGCCTAATTCCATTCAATTCTGTATATTTATTGCACTTTTGTAATTCCAAATCCCAACTAGTTGTCTGTGATACCATCTAATTTTTTGCTATTTGCTTTTAAGTTTTTGTTTTTGAATTATTCTGTATAAATGTAAAACTGTTTGTTGTTTATTGGAGATTTTCTCCCCGGGTCTCCACTGAAAACAGGCTTCCAGCCCAGTGGGACAATTACCTGGTAATCAAATGTAAAATAAAAATAAAATAAAATAAATAAATAAATAAATAAATAAAATCACACACATTTCAAAGCAGACACATAGACCCGCATATGTTAAGGCAATTATATGTAACCTTCCTAAACCCCAAAGGCCTCCTAGATGAAGTAAACATAACAAATACTATCAGCAGCCTTGAATGTACTCTTTCAAAATAACACCCACATTAACACATACGGCTGTATCTCATGGAGCCTCTACTTCTAAGCCCCTAACGCAAGCCACCACACAATCTAATATTCGGGTCATTAGAAACAGCATTGTGAGGCACACTGATGTCCTTTTTACCAGGCTGAGTAAGGAAAATTCAAGGTCATTTTGCTATCAGGGGACAGGATCCACCACATTACATACTCACTAAGGTCATAGGGCCAGAAGTAACAGTATGACTCAGTCATAGTCCAAAGCCATGTCTGACTCATCTCTGTTAGAAATGCTACATCTAAAGACATCCCAATCCCTCCACACCACATGGTCCAGAGACCTCAACCTCATTACCACAATCAACAGAACATGCTGGAGGGACAGGTTCATAACCCAGAGACTACCCATGCTATGGAATAGACTTCCCATACATGTCAAACAGAACATCTCACTGGCCTTCTTCAAGAGAAATCTTGATGGGTGGATGGGAAATAGAAAATTCACCCCAGGGATCACTCCAGTGGCTCTACTCGACAGAGGCACTGGGAACTAAGATCGGGTGGCACAATGCCACGGTAATCTTATTGGCTAGGCTTATAAAGGCTCCAGGGGCAATAGCCTAGTGCACACCTATGAACCTATAAATGACCTGAAAAGTACCTCTCTAGACTGTATGTAGAGAGACACTATGGAGTTCTCATAATACGGTATGACTGAATCTAGCATTGAGCAGAATTTTACCTTGTCCAAGTTTGATGCCACAATATGAACAGAAGATGAATGACTTTAATAATTGGCTTAGTTTCTGGTGTCATTCTAAGTTGGTGTAATATTTGTAAGCATGGGAGAAGATGGTCAACACACAATGCTGCTTTGCCAGGAATGGTCTGCACCACTCCCCTCTGGGCTTTCAAATATTAGCTAAAATATTGTCCTCCCCCACAGTACCTTTTTTAGGCAAAGCCAAACTGAAAGTACTTCCAACATAAATGATCAAAGCCAGTGAAATCTAAAGGTGCTACTACTCAGTGTTAGGAGTCTAAACAAAAACCCCACTCCCTACAAGCTCTCCTTACCCTAGAGAATGCTGAAGTCTGCAGAGTCACTGAGTCATGGTTTAAAGCCACAGTCACCATACCAGCAGTGCAAGGCTATAATGCCTTCTACACATTTAGACTAGCTATTACACAGTTATGGACTAAAGGTGGAGATGTCTCGAGTAACATCAAAAATGAGTATACCTGGCAGATAGGTTCAGTGCTAAATTTACCCTCCTCTCACCCTCCAAAGGGCCCATCTTAATACTGGAAGAATGCAAAGCCCCTATAATCATGAATGAACAAGTAAAGACCGCACTCTCTAAAGCCAAGAACACAGCATCCATGGGACCAGATAACATCCCAGGCTGCATACTGCATGAACTACAGAATGAACTGGCACCCCACCAAAGTATCATGTTCAGTCATAGCCTCATCTCAGGCTATGTGCTTACTGAATGGTGCACAGTGATGGTTATCCCACTCCATAGAGGTGGTTCCACCACAGAGCCCAGAAACTACCACCCCATTAGCCTGATGAGCCTGGTCTGCAAGGCCATGGAACGTATCATCTTGGAGCTTATAAACAAAGACATAGGTAACCTCCAAACCCTGGAGCCCACTCAGTTTGGGTTTCTAAAAGGTAGATCATGTCTACTAAACCTGATTGACTTCTTTGAAGCAGTCACTAGAGCCGTAGATGAGGACAAAGTAGTGCACACAGCCTATCTTGACCTCGCCAAGGCTTTCAATACCATCCCCCACCCTAGAATTATAGATAAACTCAATAAACTGGACATAAATCCCTATGTCACAAGATGGGTGGCCAACTGGCTCACTGACAGACACCACACAGTAAAAGTAGCTGACTCCAAGTCCGATTTCAGATCAGTGATGAGTGGGGTACCACAGGGTTCCATCCTGGGTCCTCTCCTGTTTGGAATCTACTTCTCTGAAGTGCAGGCCAACACAGAAGGTCTTTTTTTAACAAAGTTCACAGATGACTGAAAACTGGAAGCCATAATAGAATCACCTAATGATGTAGACATTCTACAAAAGGGCCTTACAGAGACAGACGCTTGGTGTCAAAGTCATGGCCTCAAGCTCAATGTCAAGAAGTGCATTGTCATCCCCTTTGGGAAAAACTCGGTACCCATGAACTAACATATAGGCGGTAGCTCACTAAACACTGAAAGTGTGATAAGAGACCTCGGGACACAGGTGGACAGTTGTCTCTCCTTTGATAACCACATCATCACAGTAGTAAGAAAATCCTTCTACATGGCACACCTCATTACAAAAGAGTTCTCATCTAGAAAAAAGGAGGTCATTGTTCCTCTCTAATCATCCCTCATCAGACCCATTATAGCATACAATGCCCCATTTGGCATGTATCTCACAAGACACCTACAACAATTGGAAAGGCCACAGAAATATCTCACTAAGAGGATTATCAGCCTCAAACAGATGCCATATGCAGACTGTCTCAAAAAACCCCAGCTCTACTCCGTTGCATATCGTCTACTCAGAGGCGATGTCTGCCTAACATACAAATCTATGTCAAACCCAGACATGTTGGAAATGCTACACGTAAAGAAATCCCAATCTCTCCAAACCACGTGCTCCAGGGACCTAAACCTTGTCACTACAATAAACAGAACATGCTGGAGGGATAGATTCCTGTCCCAGTGACTTCCCATACTCTGGAACTAACTACCCATTCATGTTGAGCAAAACTCCTCATTGGCCCTCTTTAAGAAAAACCTTGACAACTTGATGGGGAATAGAAAAGTCACCCTGGGGATCACTTCTGTGGCACTGCTTGACAGGGGCACAAGAAAATAATTTTCTTGTGTGGCGAAAGCCAGGGAACCTTTTTGGCTAGGCTTCTATAGGCCCCAAGGCCGATAGCCTAGTACCTACCTATGAACCTCAAGGCTTGTTAAATAGGATAACGGATTTGAACTTCTCCATGTTCAAATCACCATAGGCAAACTCCCATACCACTTTCTTGCAAGCACTAAGTCCCCTTCTGTGATCCTAGAAATCCATAACATATATTTAAACTTATTTGAAAAAGTCATTATTCAACCCAATACCTTATTCATCAGCAACTTTAATTATCCCACTATTAACTGAGAAGCATATATTATACCAAAACATACAAGCTCAGAGATTCATAGATTTTGTAAACACAAACTTCCTGGATCAGATTGTTAATATACCAAGCAGGGGTGCAAACATACAGGGTATGACCCTTACTAATATAGCAAAACCCCTAGCATAATATCTCCTCTGATAAGGTCAGACCACAAAATGGTCTCCTTTGAAGTAAAAATAAAACCTGGAACCCCAGCTAAACCTGGAATATTCAGGAAATATTCTAAGGCTAACGTCCTACTATTAAGTGATAACCTGGCAAAATGTCAAGCCCCATAAACCCTGAGAACACTGCTGCCTATGTGGATCTGATAAAAAAAAACCTATACAAGCATAATAGCTGCATAGAGGTAGCTGTACCCACTTGAAAGAAGTACAGAACTTACTCAGAAAACAAGCCACCCTGGTGGATTTACAACATCAATGATCTGTATGACAGAAGGAACAAGGTCATGGCAAAAATTAGGAGGTGTAGCACCTAGCAGGATAAAAGCACTCTCATCAAACTAGACAGATAACTCCGAGGACAAAAAAAGTCCATCAAAACCAAATTTAAGGTAAAATTGGCCTTCCAGGCCAAGAAAAACAACAAGGCATTATTTAGCTATATCTGCATCGTCAAAGGTAATACACAATTGTGTGCAGAGCTCATTTTTAATGGAACCACCTACACTGAGCCAGAAGATATAGCAAGCCTCCTGGCTGACAAATTCAGCTCCAACTTTACCCCTTTCTCACTTTCAACCTTTCCTCAGGAAGTATCATCAACTATAACTACCCCTGCTATCACTAGGGAATAACTCCTTAATGCACTCACTAAGAACAGCAACTCTGCATTGATGGGCCCAAAAAATATCCCAGGATGTGTTACAAATAGCATGAAATAATGACCTATCAAGCTGTCTGGAATTGCAGTTTAACTGTAGCCCCCAAAATAGCTTTGTGCCTCAGGAATGGAGAGCAACAACAGTCAACCCTCTGCACAAAGGCGAGCCATCTACAAACAGTGTAAATTACAAACTCATAAGTTTTACAAGTCTCATATGCAATGCCATGAAAGAATTATCATAGAAATTATCAGTAATGACATAGGAATCCTTCTGACTCTGGACTCAACCCAATTTGGTTTTGTCAAGGGGAGATTATGCCTACTCAGTTCACTCTGCGCATCTTGACATGGCCAAGACATTTCACACAATACCACACTTGGGGATTGTTAACAAACTCAAGAGGTTGGTATAAACCCTTATGTCACCTGGTGGATAGCCAGCTGGCTCGCAGATAGAAACCGGGAAGTTAGAACTGGGGAATCCACTTCTACAAAGAGGCCAGTCACAACAGGAGTCCCTCCGGGACTGGTCTTGGGACTAATCCTTTTTGGCCTTTACTTCTCTGAAGTCAAGGGCAATGTCAATGGCCTCTGACTGACTAAATTTGCAGATGATTGAAAATTAGTAGCAGTCATAGAATCCCCTACCAACACAAATGTTCTCCAGGAAGGGCTGTCACAGACAAATAACTGGTGTCAGAGCCATGGACTAAAACTAAATGCCAAGAATAGTATAATAGTATCCTTTGGGAAGTCATTGACCCCTAGTAACTATAATATTGACAACACACCCCTAAGCATTGACCCAGTAGTCAAGGACTTGGGGACACACATAGACAATGATCTAGCCTTTAACCATTATGTTTCTACAGTAGGGAGGAAATCATTCTATGCTGTGCAACTTATAAACAAAGGTATGTAATTGAGGTCCAAGGAAGTTATTGTTCCACTGTATTCAGCATTCATCAGACCTTTCATTGAGAACAATGCTCCCTGTGATATGTACCTAACCTGGCATAGCCAACAACTGGAATGTCCACAGAGGTTCCTCACTAAAAGAATACAGGCCGCAAGTAACATGTCCTATGCAGACTGCCTCAAGGCCCTAACCCTCCCTGTATTCTGTCTCCTACAGGCTTTTGAGGGGAATTCTATGCCTGGTATACAAGGCATTGTCACACCCACCCTGATGGATCTCCTGTATATCTACAAAACAAATAAAACCAGAATTACCCATTCTAAAGACGTAAATGTTGCCTGTGCTACAAATAGGACCTGGTAACAGATATGTATCCCGGAGACTATGCGTTCTCTGGAACAGGCTACCCATCCATGTGAAGCAGAGGTCCTCCCTAACCCAATCCAAGTGTAAATTGGACAACTGAATGGGAACAGAAAATTAATTCCTGGTTTGTAATCTATGTCTCTAATGGACACAGGGAGCCTATAAATGATTCCTGTCCCAGGACTCTGATTGTAAATGTTTCTTCTCCCAAGACCCTGCTTACTATTAACAGGGGTACCCGCACTTGTCAGAGATTTGGAATGCATCTACGCTACAAAAAGCCCTTGTGATAATTAGCCTAGTGAACATCTATGAACATATGAACCTGTGAACATAGCACTTCTTTGAAAAACTTATTTTATGCAGTGGAATAAGCCACTCATACCCTTGAGCTTCTATTTACTAACTCTGAGATCACCACACCTCAGAGAAAAAGGAATATTAAAAAATAGGAGTCTCAGACTTAATATATGTAAGTCTGCTTTTTCAGCCATTCATTCTCAGTATTACAGGACTAACCCTAGGGGTCTACACATTGCTATATAACTATGCTAATGAGCCTTCCTCCTCTTTTTCTTATCCCTCCTTCTCCCCCCCTCCCCCCAACTTCCCATCTTGCATTTCATTTCATATTATTTATAATTATTTATCCTTTGTTGACTGGGTTAATCTCACTAGGCTAGAAGTTTCTTTTCAGAGGGGACAAAAAGTAGTACTTATACTATTAGGGCAAAGTTTTGCTAGGGCATTGGGGAACTTCCCCTACTCATTATTCATGTGAGTCATCAGACCCATTTTGCAGGAGCAGTTTCTGTCTCTGTTCTAGGCACAGAGGTGGCCCAGAGAAACAGGGAGGCAGATGGAGAGAGAAGGAGGTGATGGAGAGTTGAAAGAAAAGGAGGAGAAAGCAAATATCAAGACTTGAGAATGTATGCAGGATTCTGAGGAGATGTTTCAAAGAAATATGTTTAATGGAGATAAGTCAGTAAATGATGGATGTATAATTAAAACCCTCCAGTCAGGAAGGATGCAGGATAATCTACTTAAAGAAATGGTGATGTAGAGTGAGTAAAGAAATGAAGGAAATGTTTCCAGGTTGGGGGGGGGGCATTAGGGATAAAATGCAAATGAAGGCTGCAGAGACAATCCTGAAGAATAGTGGTGAGATGGAAAATAAAATACTGTATATGCAGAGAAAGTAAAATAATGCAGAAGAAAATAAAAAAATGGAAGTATGTGGCAAGGATAAAAAGTAAAGAAGACAAACAAATGGACAGGCATGACATGTGAGACAATTTAATAGCTTGTGTGGGTGTAAAAGCACATGAGGTAAGAGCATTTAACAAAGAGACATTTTGTGGCATTATATCTGAGACTGTTTTTTCAATGAAAAATTTCTTAGGAGAATATGAAAAAAGAAATACTGTAACCCATGGAATCTTTATGTGATAAAAGCATTTATCAGGGGAAACAAAAAATAAAATTCATATACAATTTCAAACAAAGTTTTAAAGAGAGACTTTGAAAGGTCATTGAACAAAGCTCTTTCTCCATTACTACCATGACTATGGGCGTGCCTCAAGGGTCTATTCTCACTACCAGTGACCATGGGCATGCCTCAAGGGTCTATGCTCGGCCCCCTCCTTTTTAACCTGTTTACAAATAATCTCCATAATGCTTCCACTTTAGCCACCCTTATACAGTATGCAGATGACTCCACTGCCATATGTTCTGCCCCAACTCTACCTGAACTACAGAACATAACCCAAACATCCTTCGGTGCTATTGAATCATGGTTGGCAAATGCCCAATTAATCTTGAACCCAAATAAAACTAAACTCATGCTCTTCCACTCCACTAAATTCAAAACCCAAACCATTTACTTCAACATCACATCCAGTAATAAGACTTTGATTGAACGAATGCCATCCACCCAACTTCTCGGTGTTGTTTTTGATCAAAATCTGAAGTTCAACTTACACATTGCCCAGCCTGTAAAAAAAGTGCACAAGAAAATAGGCACCTTATACAGATGTAAAAACTGCCTAACCACAAACTCCAGAATAACCACAGCTAGAACTCTTCTGTCAACTTTACTATACACCTCACCCTTCCTTACCAACCTCTCCAAATCAGACCTAAGCAAGCTAGATGCCTGCTATAATAAGATAGCTAAATTTGCCACTAGCTGTCCTCCTAGAACCCATCATTGTAAGGCCATAAGACAACTAGCTTGGTTAGGACTACCCCACCAACTCATTCTCACACAACTCTCTACCGCCCACCAAATGTACTATAAACCCGAAAAAACACCAGCTCTACATAGGTTCATAGGTTCATACTAGGCTATCTGCCCTAGGGCATTTATAAGCCTAGCCAGAATGTGTTTGGCTTTCACCACCCATTTTAAATTAATTTTGCTATGCCCTTTTTCGAGGTTAGTATACTGTGCCTCTGTCTAACAGTGACACAGAAGTGATACAGGGGTAAACCTACGATCTCCCATCCACTCATCAAGATTCCTCTTGAAGAGAGTCAATGAGGGACTCTGCCTAACCTGGACTGGGATTTTATTCCAGAGTGAAGGGAGCCTCTGGGTTATGAATCTGTCCCTCCAGCATGTCCTATTTATTTCAGTGCTGAGGTTCAAGTCTCTCGGCGTAGCTTGATGGGATTTGGATTTTCTGAGGTGCAACATGTCCATTAATTCCGGGTTGGACATGGCTTTATGCCAGGCACAGATCACCTCTGAACAGGCGGTATGCCACTGAGTAGAGCTGGAGTTTCTTTAACCGGCAGCATATGGCATCTGTTTGAGCCCTTTGATCCTCTTGGTGAGGTACTTTTGGGGTCTTTCCAGTTGCTGCAGGTGTCTGGTAAGGTACATCCCAAAAGGCATTGTACTCAATTATGGGCCTGATGAGGGATGAGTAAAGAGGCACGATGACCTCCCCTGATCTAGATGTGAATCCCTTCATGATTAGGTGGGCTATATAAAATGTTTTTCTAACCACTTTGGCCACGTGGTTGTCAAATGAGAGATTGCTATCAACTTGGGTCCCCAGGTCCCTAATTACTTCTTCTGTTAATGGATTACCACCTATGTGGTAATTTGTGGGCACTTTGTTTTTGCCAAAGGGTTGACTATACACTTTTTGGCACTTAGCTTGAGGCCATGGCTCTGGCACCAGTTGTCTGTTTCTATGAGGCCCTTTTGGAGGATGCTTGTGTCAGCTGGAGAGTCGATTATGGCGCCCAGTTTGCAGTCATCTGCAAACTTGGTCAGCCACAGTCCTTCCGTGTTGGCCTGTACCTCCAAGAAATATATACCGAACAAGAGAGGTCTCAGGACTGAGCCTTGTGGGACACCACTTGTAACTGGTTTGGAGTCTGACATGGCTCCAGCAATTCTAACCATGTGGGTTCTGTCCTTGAGCCAGTTTGCAATCCATCTAGTGACATAGGGGTTTATATTTAAGCATATAAGTACCCATCCACTAAGATCCACTAATAAAGCTCTAATTGAAGTAACCAGGAATAAAAATTGCTCAGGTGACTCTCTATACTCCTACTACATTGCTAAACTGTGGAATGCCTTACCACTTGAAATTAGAGCTATAACTAACTTAAAAAAACTTCAAGCATCACATTAAAGCCCACATCACAAATTCTTGGACTTGTACATGTACTGGGCATGGGTAGCCCAAACCAAGGAACTAGCTGATTTTACAATTTTAACTGCATGTGTAATGAGCATTGAATTTAAGTCATATGACTATCTTATATTGTTTTTTCTCTTTCTCACTGTTAATATCTATCAGATTTTAAGTCTTCAGTTTGCTATGCTACCTGCATATAAGACTAAGTATCATAATTGTACTCTTATTGTATACAATGTCACTACCTTCTACTACTGTAAGAACCGTCTTCTAGAAGCATTGTTATACAAAATTATTAGTCTTGTCTCCCACATGACCAATTTATTCTGTTCTAGTCTTTTACTGTTATGAATGTCTGTTACTATTTTTTCTTTATTGTATTAAACAGTTTTCTTTCTACTAACAAAATAGTTTAGTAACAATGGAGCTTTTCTCTCCGGGCCTCCGCTGAAAAGGGGTTTTATGCCCAGTCGGACTCTCCTGATAAACAAATGTAAAATTAAAACAAATAAATAAAAAAAAATATATAAAGAAGTACTGGATATTGAAAATGTGTATGACAAAAAGGGGCTTATGTACTCGTGGCTGGGATTGTAATATTGTGTTTAAATAGAAAGAGAAAAAATATATGCATATACCAGTCATTTATTTATATTTATTTATTAAATAATTATACATATACCAATCATGATAAATGTGGTGTGTAATAGGGGTCTTGTAAAATGCTGGGGCAACCCAAAACTTGAAATCTTTGTGGAAAAGGACATTTGCAATTATGGCAAAAGAAAATTGTATACTTGTGAGGAAATGGGATATGATGCTAAAATGTGAATAGAAATGTTATACATGTAATACAATTGGACACTTATAGATGGATTGCAAAAATGAAAATAAGAGTAAGGAAAAGGAAAAGAAAGAAGAGAATGAACAAAGAAAGAAGAAAATTTAGAAATAGTAACTATAGAAGAAAAATAGATTTCAGAACAATAATAAATAGGACATAGAAGAAGGTTCTGAAGTGATGAAAAAAAGCATAAATTGGGAGGTAGTATAAGAAAAAAAGCTAGCCAATTAATTACCCTTGAAATGATGAAACCATGAGAAAAAGGAAAATTAACATTTTTGTGTGCTATCTGTGCATATTAATAGTATTAAGAATATAATAAGAAGAACAAGGATTTTGGAGTGGGCTAATACATGTGATATTCTTGTAATTATATTAGAAGACACAAGATTTTTAATAAATGAAGAAAGGTCACAAACAGAGAAACCATGGGAAAGAAAGATAACCTGGAATTTGGAAAATAGAGATGTTCTAGAATAGCTGTATCCTGTAGAAATACAGTAAATATAGTAAATGTAACTTTAGCAAAATGGGAAGTCTATCATTGTAGATTTAAAATGGAAAGAACAAATATATAGAATTATAACAGTATATGTTTATACTAAATGTAAAGAAAGGGAAAGCTTATTTCATAAGATTTTAGACTATGTAGTTATAAATAGGATATTAAAATAACAGTACACTTTAATTATGATTTAGGAGGCAAGTGTAAAAAGAAAGCAAATAACGTAAGAAAACTGTTCAAAGTTATAAGATGTGCTAAGTTAAAACTTTAGACAAAAATCCATGGGCTTACACCAGAGGTATGTATAGAACTGAACTAGATTACTTTATAGTATCAGAACATTTAGTCATAGGAGAATCGGAGGTAGTTGACATAGGATTTTCTGATCATCTTGCAATATGGCTACAGATAGAGGAAAAGAAGGAAAAAAATAAAAACAGGCAAAAGAATAAAAATAAACGAGAAAGCATGAAATGAAGAAGAAAAGAGATTAGTAATAGAGTTATGGAAAGATCATATTACTATGAGAACATTTTCTGAAATTGCTCTGAATGGTGAAAGATATTTAAGGAAAAATGTAGCAAGTGTTTACACTGGCAATATGATGTAAGGAAAAGTAAAGAAAGAACTGTAAAAGAACATATAACAATGCATTGGAAGATTTAGAACATAATGATGGAAAGAACTTTGACAAAGAAAAAGAATTATATGAAAGAAATCAAGAAAATAAAAATTGTTATATAAGCAAAAATATACTTTACAAGGAAAAAGAGGAGGAGTATCAAGTTACTTAAACAGATCAATAAAGGAAGATGGTAGTGTAATAAAAAATGTAAAAGGAGAACAGAAAGAACTCGGGAAAAGATTATGAATAATATAGTATAATATGTCCAAGAAATGTTTAAAGAAAAAAGAATGTAGTGAAAAAAACATGGAAAATAAAAAAGTTAACAGAAAAAGAGAATCCCCCGGATTCATGAAGCTCGGCGCAAGGCTGGTGTAAGGCTTGTGCCGGCCGTGTGGCGTATATATGGAGTAGTAGCGCCATATGCATATTAATGAAGGCGTGCAGCCGCCACAGCCACATGCATAGGAAACGTGCGCGAGTGCATGGGGTGTAACGAAGTTGCGGAGGGAGGCGTGTCAATGTCGGCTGTCGATGAGCAACCTAAACTGCTGAATATTATAGTCTGCCTGCAGTAATAATCGCACCTATCAGTGTCCGTGGAGACTGAAACATATACAAAGCATGCAAGATAGTCCCTGTGAACAGAAAATGAAGAAGCAAACACAAATGCATGATAGGGAATAACAGGTCCCTACCCTTGAACAATTGACAGGAAAACCATGTGCCCGTAGTCCAACATAGTGTTGATAGCTATACCATGTGGAAGTGAAACATATCATATGCTAGGGCGCCGCCAGGAGGTACGTCCAGCCCAATGGAGAGGGTCACCAGCTGACCCATAATGTGAGGGAGGGTACATAGCTGTGCAGATGTGTCCATAACAAAATATACAAGGAGAAATGTAGATATATGTAGTGACTGTATGTCCGAATCATATCCCACAAGGGATGTAATAGTCACATACAAAAGGTATGTCTGTATCCCACATAACAAATGTGATAGGGAATAGAATACACATGTAAACGAATCAGGGGCATAGAAACAGCTACAACAATAAGGACACATGTAGGCCGAAAGGAACAGTATGACCTGTACCATCGACTAAGAATACCATCTGTCCCACTTTGCGAGCAACAGTACTGCTGCGGCCAGATGTGTCCTGACACAAGCTTGTAAACATGGCAAATGTGCAGAGATTATAGGACATAATTATCCCTCAGACGTCATGTAATAGTGGCATTAAACAGTTGTTCTCCACACGTATATTACATAAATGTCATAAGAAAAAGAATAAGCCACTGAAATGCTACAAGACTAAAGCTTAGATATAGGCAAGAGTTGTAAGTTCTATCTGCCGAACTGACCGTGGGTATGTGTCGGCGTGTAAAATGTGTAGTGTCCACCGCAAATGTTACATTGTGGCCAATTAAAAAGGTGGAAACAGTACTGTAGACTGTGGGGAGGCATTGTCCACAACAGTCGGATATGTGGAAGGAATAGCATGGACATAGGAAAAGGTGCCATCCCCCCAATGAGTACAACAGGTCTGCAAAACCTGGGAGTCATCGGTAGAAGCCAAACTAGTATGTGACACAGCCGAACGGGTCGTACCCGGGTATACCAACTAAGTAATGAAAGTGAAGTATGGGCCTGTACCCATGTGTGTGAGGTATAGCACGTGGGAAGCAAACATGGCAGGGTAGTCCACACAGCCATAAAGGTACCCGACACCTGTAGGGCAGTCAATGTGCTACTCTGGCCGTGTCATGGCCCAACAACAAAAGTAGTGAGCTATCGGATGTGAGTAATTTGCATGTGAGGGGTGGATGGGTAATGGTAAAACCCGCAAAGGCAATACTGTGTCGTATGCAGAAAAGGTGAACCAGAGGTATAGGAGGGGGCAGCGGGTGAAGTGGACATAAACACAAACACATGGAGAAACAGCTGCAAGACAAGCAGTCAGGCCATAGTGTAGAACACAATCCCACAAACATATGTATCATGTAAATGTGCGATCAATATTTATAGATATGTCACCGTCACATACCCCCAGGTTGGTCCTGATGGAACTGGCCATAACAAATGCAACACACCTGGCTGCATAATGGGCTACCCAGCATACCCTCCACATCACACAACCCACCCCCGTAATAGAACGTCCACCAAATCCACCCGTGCATGGCCCAATGGTTCGTTGCAGACACAGCTACACATACCGACCCCTACGCATATGTAGTAGGTATTGTCACCCTAGGCAGTGTCAGGATAGAAAACCATGTATTCCCTGCATGTTAAACCCCCTGCACATTTTCATAAAGCCAAAATACATTTCAATATCGTTTCTGTGTGGAATGGTCCAATTTCTGGAATATCCCTTACGGGATAAGTAACCTGTGTAAATAGTAGAATGGGTATGACGACAAGGTGTCCAATCCTGTACATATCTGGACACAAGTCAGAACGTGAAGTAGAGGTCCAAGACACTGTCCAGACCTGAGTGGTCATGCATAACCTAGTACCCAGGATAAAACACCTTCCCGTGACGCACGTGTTCCCACACAAATATGCGGGAGAATATAGTGCACACTCGCATAGTGGTAAACGGCAGAAGGGTGAGGAAGACACCCGACATTAACAGGATAACCCTGATGAAGTGTGAGGGATACCTAGTGTGTGCCGGCGTGACCGACCATACCTGACAACCTGTGTGAGCTGGATATCTGGACAGAGCCGTGAATACAAGTGAGACAAAGGTACAATAGCAGGTACAATATGCAAAGATAGCTGTTAGAAGTTATTCATGTATGTGCAGTCTGAGCACCCGGGAAGTCCACTGGGCGAAGAAGTTCCCAGTAACAGCGGAGGTCCGGGTAGAAAAGCTCCACATGCAATACAAGGAAATAAAGGCTACATAATGTTAAAGTTAAAATACAAGAGTAAAAGGCATACAGGCAGGAAATACACATGCATAAAATGTGCATAATAAGACAGTGCAAATCCAGAGTTTTGTAGTGGTAATACAGAAATTTACAACAATGACATACTTGGAGTCAAGTGAGTGTCAGCTATGTCTGGTTAAGCTGGAGGGTAGAGAGGAGCAGGAGTATGGAGAGCTCAGAGGAGTGAGATCCCTAGAATGTATAACAGGTGCAAGCAGGAATATATCCATGTGGATGGATAAACATAGATATATCATAGAATGACAGTTTGCACAATGGCATTAATGTCCGGAGTATGAAGTCTGAAACTCAACTGTCTGCCAGCCCGTCCCGACATCTGTCCCTAATGCCGAGCTACTGCTGTGCCAGAACACAACAGCGTATTACAGAGGTTCGTACCATATCACTCAACTGTCCAGATATTCGCAGAATGACCAGAGTGTTGGCTCATATTGTTGTGTGCCTCCAACTATCTGCGTCTGTCCAGTAAATAGGTGTGGATTGACGTCACAAAATAATGAGGATTAAGTATAACACTCCACATCCCACAGAAGAGTCATGATAATGCAAAACCTAGTATTCTATCAACGTTATAAGCTTGTAAGGAAACTAGTTAAAATGCGTCCCTCTTACTCTCCCCATCATGTAGGGTTTGCGCAGATTTGTTGCTCAAAGAGGTTGAGAGGTATGGTCCGTACATGTGTACAGTAACAACCCATGACATTTGTGTAATGTACAACTGCATACCTGTAGTCACAACATGTCCAAGAAAATAATCCCCGTATGAATGAATAAGGGTAATAGTCAAATGTGAATGGGAAACCCCCCCCCCCTCACCGTGGAGTATGGACCGTAACAACCCCACCCATAATATGTACAGCCAACAGAATAAGCTCCTAATAGGTGCACAAACACATGTGTCTATAAATACAGGTAAAATGTTCATAATAGGGAGAAGCTCCCTGTCCACATGCTTCATCTGACATTTGAACTCGGCCAGGGAAGTTCCGTCTACCAGGCGGACAAGCCTATACCCAGATCACTACATGAACACCCTGACAATCAGAAACGTGTATGTGATACGACTATATGCCCTGGTGTTCTGCATATCCTCGGAGTGGTTAACAATGCAGCTGGGGTCCACAGCAGTAGGCAGTAGGGAATGTGTAATATGTAGTACCGTGTTTATCACAGCAGGGGAATGGATGCCTGTGTTGTAAGTGAAGTGGTGAGGCATATGTCGATGTAGCTAAGTACTATGGGTATGCATATCAATGAGGCAGAACAGCAACAGAATACTGTTTCTGGCATCCGTCCAACGTGAATGCAGTACCGGTTGACCTACGACCACTGCAGATATCCCTGTAAAGTGCAATGAATGCGTTCGTGCTGTACACACAGTTAAATACGTAAAGGTGAACCGTGTGTTTCACACCAGTCCATAAACTGGACTACAGATAAGTAAGTGTTACGGTCAGAAGTATGAAAGGTCGTGCAAGCACACATATCTATTAAACAGATGTAACCCACAACATGTATATGCAAGTGCGCCTGTGCGTGTGTGATCCGCTCACAGCATAGTAAATGAATGCTGTTTCCCCCACGTTATATATACATGGCTCAAACCTGTTAACCCAGTAAAGTTTGAAACCGGACAAAGCCATGCAAACTACTGGTACAAATAGGGACAATCCCTAGATATGTGCCAGAACAAACATAGAAAGTGGATAGAATAACGGGTGTGTCAGTAGCATGGATTCTCTGAAGGGTATGCAGTCGTAACCTGAACTGCTTGCCAGTATTTCCCAATGTAAGTCTTTAATGAAATGCCACTAAATTGCCAGATAGACACAGGTTATGAAAAACACACCGAAGATAAAGAGGCAACCAGCAGTACATTCTGCAACAATCTGTACAGTGGAAAGGTATGGTATGGATATAGATATATGTGTATACACATAATCCACAGACATAAACCAAAGCAAATTATGAAATGAGGACTGTACATGTATTTATGTATACACAACAAACATATGTCCCGTAGATATGACATATGTACATAAATAGGCCGTGGCATAGCTATTATGGGTAGACAAACAGACATGCACGAAAGGTGAATAAACCGCTGCTTTCCAAACCATTGGCCAGAAAGTGACAGTGCAAGTTCTACACTTTAAACATGAATATAGGTGTCCATTGCAGGACCCCAAAAATTGATCCATACGTAGTGTCAACCGTCATTGACGCAAAAGAAGTGACCTCAGCAAATACGATATAGCTGTACATGCAACAGTAGCAGGTGCAAGGGTAATAACACATGTGTTGATAGAATGTATGACGTACGAACTGATATCCGGAGAGTGGGGAGTGCTTATAAGTGTCTCCACACTTTAGTACCGCTCACATTAAACATGTGTAATGGGTACTGTGGAGGGGTGTCAGGTATGGGAATCATGGGTATGCAGAAATGGGCCTAGGTGTTGTTTGGCACAGATGTATTAGGTCCGCCCCGTGGGAGTGATGTGGGTATAGCACACGCCTATATTCCCAATAATGGGGCAAACCATCCACTGGATATTGCGTAAACCATTGTGGGAATATGCAGGGCCCTATATCAGTGTCATGTAGGTGATTATCATGGATGGACATGCGTACGACCAAGATGGTAACCATACCTGGCAAACTGTCAGAATAAGACAGCTGCACTAAGGCAAAGTACATGAAATACAAATAGGGACTATATTAGATATACCCCAGACAAAGTCAGAACATTGATAGAATACTGGCGTAGTC
This sequence comes from Protopterus annectens, assembly GCF_019279795.1. NCBI lineage: Eukaryota > Metazoa > Chordata > Ceratodontiformes > Protopteridae > Protopterus > Protopterus annectens. Next base: position 124,506,996 of record NC_056730.1, on the reverse strand, counting down.
AGGAATATGAATGTTATGAGTGTTACTAATCATGACATAGAAATGTCAGTCACTATTATCTAACCGCACAGTTCGTAATGCCTTGCCAGTAATTTACCAGAAAGGCACATTATTATGACAAATGTAACAAGAGCAAAGGTCAAACGTCAGGGCGTTTACCCATAATGTGTACAGCTGAGAGGTATGAAGGTAATCTGTCCAAAATACATGCACAGAACTAGTGATACTAGGTGGACAGGTGAGAAGAAAGACGTCAGGACAAATGACAAAACATGTACAAGTCATAAGCATGTACTCCGACAAATGAGAATGACAACGTATGCCCTGTGAAAGTCAATGTGGAAGGTTAATAGACTCAAAAGAAATGTGTCCCTCAGGGTGTCATGCAGTGTCACCGTTACAATGTTCAGTCCCCCATACTCGTACGTGAGCTCTGCCACTGACAGAAAGCGCAAATACCGGCATACACATAAGGTACAGGATAGAATAATTAGTGTGGATAAGCAGCTGTTGGCCTTTGTGAGGAATACAACCCTCTGGGTGGGTGTGTCCTGCAATATAAATGTAATGGCATCTGGCCTGTGATGCCACCATACAGTGTGTGTATTGGTGTCAGAAAATTGATATCTTGTATCAGACACATACTCCTCAACTGTACAGATTTACGCAGAATGTGCAGAGTTTTGCCTCATATGTTTGGTGTGTTCCTCTTAAAATCAGTACCATTATGGCAAATTCCTGAGAACTGAAGTCATTAAATAATGACAAACATGTGGGTTTAAGACACCAAATCCGTCAGAAAAGTCATACTAATGCAAAACCTATTATTGTGTCAACTATCTACGTTTGTAAGAGCAATATTTAAATTCTGCCCCTATGTGTCCCACTAATAGTTAAGGCTTTGTCCAGATGTTTGCTCTAGGAGGTGGAGTGGTATGATCAGAAACAGATACATGTGTGAGGAAACAGCATTATCGACTGCAAGATAACCCAGATGGTATGAAAAGCGCTGCAGAAGGACGTTCAGTACTGTCCGCAGGTATGTGCTGACATGTCAAATGACACAGCAGTCTACATGAAGTACCTATAGGGCTGTCACCTTTACAAATGATGATAGTGGGACATACCCACAGCCATGCACACAGCACAAATAGACATACACACAGCAAAACTAGGCCATGATACATGAAGCCTCCGGTCTGAGTAGAGTGAGAGTACAGCAAGAATAGATGTCTGCCAAGCTATACAGCAAACGCCTGTAAGGCGTAACACCGCCCGTAACAATTAACGCTGTAACGGACAATGTTGGGATTTGCAACATACCCCATTGGTATGTGAAAGCTATGCAAATATGTGATACATGAAACAGTCAGCTGTCCGTGCAAGAGCAGAGTTATGTGCAGAAATTATATATATATATATATATATATATATATATATATATATATATATATATATATATATATATATATATAGATACAGACATACACACACAGAGACACGCACACACACACATGGCAGGGTTGTGAGCAGAACACAAATGTAACCACTGTACCACACAACAGCATTACGCAGTGACAGAACGTGCAACCGTGATTAGTAGATCACGGAAATCACACAGGCATACGTCTAGCCTGTAGACAGCGGCATCAAAGGCAAAGACGCTGCACAGATGTTATGGTGAGTGAATACTGTAAAAGCAATATAATGTTGTCATGCAGCTGGAAACACACACTTGGCAGAACTGGGAGTCGAACATACACCTAACTACCTTATCACACTACAGCATGACGCATTTACAGAACGCGCTACCGAGATTACTAAACACAGCAGTCCCACAGACATTCTTCTAGGTGTGTGTCGACATCCGCAAAGGCAAAGACGTCAGCGGGATATATCTGTGGTGTGAAGCGTCTAAAAGCATAACCTGAGTCCCCAGGTGGACGGGAGCATGCACACACACACACACACACACACACACACACACACACACACACACACACACGCACACACACACACACACACTTGGCAGGGCTGGGAATCAAACTTACACCTAACTACCCTATCACATTACAGCATGACGCATTTACAGAACGTGCTACCGAGATTACTAAACACAGCAGTCCCACAGGCATTCTTCTAGGTGCGTGTCAACATCCGCAAAGGCAAAGACGTCAGCGGGATATATCTGTGGTGTGAAGCATCTAAAAGCATAACCTGAGTCCCCAGGTGGACGGGAGCATGCGCACACACACACACACGGCGGAACTGGGAGTCGAACATACACCTAACTACCCTATCACACTACAGCATGATGCATTTACAGAACGCGCTGCTGAGATTACTGAACACAGCAGTCCCACAGGCATTCTTCTAGGTGCGTGTCGACATCCATAAAGGCAAAGACATCAGCGGGATATATCTGTGGTGGGAAGCGTCTAAAAGCATAACCTGAGTCCCCAGGCGGACGGGAGCATGCGCACACACACACACACACACACACACACACACACACACACACACACACACACACACACACACTTGGCAGGGCTGGGAATCGAACTTACACCTAACTACCCTATCACACTACAGCATGATGCATTTACAGAACGCGCTACCGAGATTAGTAAACACAGCAGTCCCACAGGCATTCTTCTAGGTGCGTGTCAACATCCGCAAAGGCAAAGACGTCAACGGGATATATCTGTGGTGTGAAGCATCTAAAAGCATAACCTGAGTCCCCAGGCGGACGGGAGCATGCGCACACACACACACACACACACACACACACACACACACACACACACTCGGCAGAACTGGGAGTCGAACATACACCTAACTACCCTATCACACTACAGCATGACGCATTTACAGAACATGCTACCGAGATTACTGAACACAGCAGTCCCACAGGCATTCTTCTAGGTGCGTGTCGACATCCGCAAAGGCAAAGACGTCAGCGAGATATATCTGTGGTGTGAAGCGTCTAAAAGCATAACCTGAGTCCCCAGGCAGACGGGAGCATGCGCACACACACACACACACACACACACACACACACACACACACACACACACACACACACACAAACACTTGGCAGGGCTGGGAATCGAACTTACACCTAACTACCCTATCACACTACAGCATGACACATTTACAGAAAGCGCTACCGAGATTACTAAACGCAGCAGTCCCGCAGGCATTCTTCTAGGTGCGTGTCATCATCCGCAAATGCCAGGACGCTGGCAGGGATTGTATAGAGAGTGTACGATCAGACATAGTACTGTCCCACGGTAGACGTACACAAACACACGGCAGTGGTGTACTCGGGGCAACTATACATGTATGGAGCACTACAACAACAATACATAGACACAGTATGCACCACAGACAGTACACCCTTCAAGATAGTCACCCAGTGTGTACTCGGTAGGCATCAATCCTGACGTTGAAGATGGAAATCTGTTGCCTGGATGACCACCATGGCAATACAGGATGTCAACAGCCATGCCCATGCACAGAGGGACATCACCGACACAAGGTTTCACTGGCCATGACCGCACACCTAGTAATATACATCAGTTCGGACTGTACTGTGTGTCGATCTACACAACGGCGTACTGGGCATGCTCACACACTTAGCTGTTGCAAAGGGCCGTCTTGCATGCAGATGGAGTGTAAACACGGAAGGTCTCAATTTGGACCGTACCGTGTGTCCATCTACACACCTGCCTACATGGACTATACTGTGTGTCCATCTACACAACAGCATACTGGGCATGCTCACACACTTAGCTGTTGCAAAGGGCTGTTGTGCATGCAGATGGAGCGTACACACAGAAGGGCACAGTACAGAAGGGCACAGTAAGGTATAACTGTCCTCACGCACAGGGAGGTCACACACATGCAGTGACCTGTACACACACAGCTGCCATCACAGCTGTCACAGGTGCAGGTCACACACGTACACACTGCAGTGAACACTGTAGCTGTCAAGTCATCACCATGTCATTGGTGCAGCAATACACAGCCTTACAGTACCACAACACCATGTGACACATGACCACTGGGCTGTACAGAGGTGTACACCAGCTGTGCAGAGTACACATGTACCGACAGGGATCCAACAGATGTTATGCATTGCAACGATACCAGTATACATGAACAGGTCAGCTCAAGACATACCACGGCCCTTACACAGCTGTGACACATGACTGTTGCTGTACACCAATGAACACATGTCTGGATATGTCATACATGTGATTGTGTGGATGTGTGCATGGACTGCACACACAACACATACATACATAGCATAGCCTTTGATGTACCTCGTGCATAACAGTGGCCTAAGCACTTCTATGCACGCAAATGGAAGGTGAGTCCATGTCTGTTGAGTGCTCACACTACAGGGGGTAGCTATGTTGAGTAACGGTCACCTGTGACACCCGTGATATCATACCACAGTCCATGTGTTATGTATGTCAACACACATGTCCAACAATAGCAATGCATACAAACATGGCAACAGGAGACACATGTGACATCTGTACTGTGCATGCAACAACCATGCATGTGCAGTGGCCAATGTCCGCAACATAGTTGCACCTAACTACGACATGCAGTCGCAATGCAGCCCCGTCATTGACACCTGTATACGGTGACATACACACAGCACGTATGGAGGGATGTGTGTACATAAAGTGGTGAACCACCTGTGTAGATGTATGTGTGCAGGGGGTGGCACACAGTTGTGTCACACACCATCCTATCATGCCATGTGCAAACAGTACGCTATGTCACTGTTACGTGACGGTGCTGACATAACGCATACACAGCGGTCAGGTGTTACCAACTATATGTCACATGGCACCTGTAACACCTACAACCTCCCGTGTGCATATAGCAGCACAATTGCAAGACATAGCAAAGGTACACATAATGCAATCAATACCGCTGCATGTCTATCAAACGTGTCATCATATGGCAGGTGTATCATTCCCAGCACTGCCATGTGTGTCCGAATGTGTGACCAGAGATGCCACATACCGTGGGGATTATGTCCCAGTTGTTACACATCCCTGTACACCGTTGTAGAGATCTGTATATACGTCAGTGTGGGAAGCATGACGCCGGCTGGTGTGGTGCATCACACACGTTGGCTGTCCGTATACACATTTGTGGTCACCACAGTGTGTGTGTGTGTGTATGTATGTATGTCTGGTGCTTGGTGTGAGGGTGTATGCTAATATACAGTGAGAAATGATCACTAACCCCACGTGGTGACTAACCCGTAATGGTGATGCAGTGCACTACCCTGTTGATGCCATAGGTCCCAGCCATACTGGCTACCTTTGCATGTTCCTTCTCTGTGACACATCGTGTGGGTGCATAGTACTGTGAGGGTGATGACCACATAGGCAAGGGTCCCCACCTCAACACTATGGGGTGTGCGTTATAGTGGTGTACACCCCGTGAATGTGGCCATGTTCCCGTACTGTTACAGGGTCCTACTGCTACACAGTGTGGCCTCCAGCTACCAAGTGACACCTCACATCATCATTGGCCAGACCGCTGTGTACAACCCCTGCACCATGTCACCATACCTGTAATGTTTCCTGCTATGTATGTCACGTCACTGTCCAGTGTAGCCTGTGGCACTGACCACATGCATCAGGTGCAGTATATGTGCGGACATCTGTGTCATGTTGGTGTTTCCAACAGTCAGGTTGAGGGTACATGTAGCATGCTGATATTGCCAGACGTGCCTGTGAGTAATCCACAGTTACACGTGGGGGACTGCAAACACTGCAACCTGTAGGCACATGCAAGTACACCATAGGAGGGAACCAGGGTATCACAACCAACATGGTGCTACAGATGTAACCGAGACACATACCGTGAACACATCACAATGCATGCTGCACCTGAACTACATGGTATGACCGGTGCATGTCGACAGTACATAACCTATGTCACATACACATCTCTCAGTATTCACACACAACCACTGCAACATACACATACCTCACTATGCATACACAGGTAATATTACATACACCTCTCACTATTCTGTTCACCCTGTGCATCAGAATATTGGAGCATTTCCCTGCACCGATGGTGTGGATGACAGGGATGCGTTACAGGCTTCATCATATGCACAGGGTGATATGTTTGCCAGGGGCATAGGCTGCACCAATGGATGACATCATGTGTGTGTGTAAGGGCTGGCGATTTGATTGGACATGCCTGTTCAGAATGCATGTGGATGTAGTGGAGCCCTACAGTTGTGTTTGCTGTGTGCGTGTATGTGTGTACACAGTTCTGCCATTTGTGTGGCCTACGTGGGGTATAATTGACAGCCCCAGATTGTACAGACCAGTTTGTACAGCTCACTGTGTCCGTCCATGGCCACGTGACCTGTGCCTGCCTGGGGTTGCACGGGCACTACCAGGTGGAGGTACAGAGTGGCTACTGTCCGACGACACATGTCCGCTGGAACTGTGTCCCCGCTGAGAACATCCAGGGCCACGTCCACATGGCCTGCTGTGTCCTGGTGTGGACAGCGCAGCACCAGCTGCACTGCTACTGCTACCGGCACTATGGGAGCGGGCATGTGAGGTGTCACGCGCACGTCGACCTACACTAGGTGGTGTTGCTGGCTTACGTCCACGTGGTCTATGCCTCACTCCTACCAGATGTTCCAGCACAGACAGCTCACGCTCGTGGATTGCCATGCCACAGTCAAGGATTCCCACCATGCCACCCAATCGCCTATCCAGAACATCAGCAATCTGCTGTTGAGCATTTGCCAATGCCTGGATGTTGTCATTTAGGGTATGGATAGCAGCCCTCTGCAGCCTCTGCCCTTCTCTGTTCTGCCATTCAGCACATACCTGTGCCGCCATTACAGTCTGGAACATGCGTCTGGTGATACCAGCTGCTGCGCTCTGTCCTGCAGGTGCATGTCTGCCAGAGGTCCTCCTACGAGCAGCACCGGCCACATGCCTGTGTGGCACATCTGCAGTCATTACACTGACACCATGGTGTGTAGACACACCTTCTGTAGCCACCACATGTTCCTATTCCACGCTAACAGAAGCTGACTGGCTTCCTCTATGGCCACTGGTGATGCGGTATGTGTTGGCAGCAGAACTGTGTGTGGGGAAGAGGGGGACATAGCTGGGATGTTAACCATTGGCACAGATTCAGCCCCTGATAACCCTGCCTGTACCTCATGCATATGTACATCACCGCTAGCATCTGTGGGGACACTAACATCGGATGGACCGCAGGAGGGTAACGCACCTACATCACCTGTGAATGCAAAGAAATACTGTAAAGTACAATAGACACACAGACACACACAGACACACACAGACACACACACACAGACACACACACACACACACACACACACAGACACACCATGCATGTGATTTGACAGATGGCATGCAGCATGCCTGTGATACAGCAGAGGGCATGCAGCTCAGACATTAATAGTGTTAGTAAGCATACCTCCCTGGGGTGCACACTACAGCAAGCAGGTGTCATATCACTAGCCATGCAGTTCACACAACCATGGTAGTATGCATGCATCCCAGTGATACACCATGTGGCCCAGAACAGGATAACAGTACACATGGCTGACATGACCTTGACATGTAATCTGCTGACATGTGCATTAACATGCATACATGTCTGACACAATGGTGTCCTGACACATGTACAGCATCATAATGGGCTTCACATTGCAGTGTTGTCTGTATGCCCTACAGATAGAATGCATGTTTAGCAAATGTGCATGAGCATGGGAGGGTAGTGTGAGCCATCTACATTGCTATACAGTGTGAAGTACAGACACTGTGCCATTGCATGGCATCATGAGGCATCTATATTGCTGTAGAATGCATAATATGTACACATTGCATAGCCATAACTGCATGCTATGACACAGTCATGATGTTCAACAGATTGTATATGGTAGACTTCAGTGACACCTCCAGTAGCTGTGCACAGGCTTTTAGGATGTCCAGTGTACCACATCAACTGTATAATTGGTCAACTAAGGCTATAATTGGACCATGTGTGGACAATGTGCAACAGGGTGTATACACATCCCATGTACTGTGTGCCTACATGTCTCTGGCCATCCCCCATGGCCATGTGTGCACATGTGTTGGCCAAATGTGTGTGATGGCCATCTATCTCACATGTCTGTGTTGTCCCATATGACATACACCCATAGATGTTAGATATTTCACAATCCACAGGGCTATGCAGACAACTGGTTGTATGTTTGGTATGTGGGGTATAGGTCATGCGAGAGTGTGACAATATTGCAGACAGAACACCACGTGTCTGGGACATGTCAGGTGGCACATCACAAAGTGTGCACCCAATGCAGGGGCATATGACACAATGGTGACACCTGTGGGCTGCCCATATCACAGCTCACTGTGTGGTACTGTTGCGTATCACACATGTTGTTCCAATGCATACTACATATGCCTCCATTGTAGAACACCTCCACCGTTGTATGCACAGCTGACCACACATGTCGCAATAAGTACTGTGGTTTCAAGTCGGTGTATCATTTCGTTTGTATATATTGCACATGGGTGGCCTGCGAGAATGATGGGTGATGCAACCTGTATATGGTGACTGAAACAAACTTCAAGAGTGCAAGTGTTAACTGGCCACATGGTAAATAGATCTACACTGTAACATGCCTGATACTGATGACAGTCTCACCTGCAACGGACTCATGTCTGTGCGGCATGCCAGAGGTACCTGTATAGGGTGACACAGCAGTATGAACATTATCCATGACTGTATGACAGCCACAGGTTGCACTGTGCATGTTAACACATTCACCTGTGTAATAGCATATAGTATGCACATGTGTGCATACACAGAGTAGCATACTGTAGTATGCAGCATGTGTGTCCACATTCCTTGCATATGTTGTTACTTTACATAATGTACAGTGACACATGCAACTAAATGGGATATAATAGCCATATGTGCAGTACTGACTTACCAGGCAACTCCAGGCTCATTGGTTGGGAGACACCCACCTCCACGATGGCAGCTAGTGTTTGTGGATGCTGTTCCCTGGGTGTCCCCAGACTGGTCAGTAGCTCCTCGGTGTGTGTGTGTGTAGGGGGGCTGGGTTGGTGGCCCACCACCTGTTTCACCTTGTTCCCTGGTGATTGCAGTGGCCCGCTGTTTTGCATGTCGTATCAAGTCCGTGCAGTGTCTGCGCACCTGCTGGTAGGTGCGGTTATGGCCACCCACATCATTCACCCTCCTGCGTAGATCCTGCCACAGGTCATCCCACTGCTGGGCATGCTGTGGCACATGGCTGAACAACAAATCATAGTTCTCATGGAGCTGTGGGATGAGGACATCATCCTCCTGGTGGCTGTATGCTGGAAGGCATGTACGGGGCATTATCTGTAAGACATAATGATGGTGACAGGTCACAGTTTCAGAGATGTACAGAGATACTGCTGCACATACATTTCTATGACATCTACTACATCTGCACAGTTATCTTTGCAAAGCATCATGACACTGACACGACTGACGTGTTTGTGTCACACACATGTCACACCCATTATGCATTGTATATCATCACCATATATGTGTGTCACCTCATTACAGTGTTCATACTTCATGTGAATGCCGTCTTGCTGTGGGCATGTCTATTTGCCTGCACTTGTGTTCTTACCTATCTGCACATGCCTGGATGTGTCCACGGTAATGCTGTTGACCTTGATGCTGTGTATATGTCACATATCAACACAGACACAGCCGTAATGGACTTGAGCAGTGACAATGCACACTTACGCATGGACACCTGTACATGCATGTGTTTTGCCATATACATCGACACAGCACTGTACAACTGTTCAACATCCTGCCCCGGATCGCCTGTGTTGCACATGTGATAGGCATGGGACAATGGCTAGTCAGACGTCATTCGCAGGGATGGTTATCAACCATAGCATGTGCGGGTACGGTTTCCAAGCTGTAACAGACAGCCATTATGCCACCGCAAGGTGCATCAGTGCTACATTACTGATCCAGTCAGTTGATAGTACATCTACCATGCGGCCATCACACCATGTATGACTGGGATGACATGTGCAGCTTTGATGGACAGGGTTGCATGGTATGGTGGGAGTATGTCACATATATGGCACAGGGATCTGTCCAGCCTGTGGCGATCCTAGTATTAGGATGGTGGCTGTCCATGACATATGTCTTACAGATCAGGATATGGACATGTAGCATGTCCATCATCATGGTGTAGCAAATGTCTTTCTGCAAGGTAGACAGCATGCTGCATAGTGGAGGTGAGGATTGTGAAGGCTGGTATCGCCCATCCACGCATGGCCATTACCCCTTAAAGGTGGTATGTGAACCAATATTGGTCACCACAGTGCTGTATATGCCTGTCCAGTGATCTCCGTGCTCATGGATGGCACCCTGACATGACATGGGTACCTCATATGACTACCTAAGGGGCCTGGAGACGTCACCAAGTCGGGGGGTGCACTGCACAGCACCATCCCTTACACAGTGTCCATAATGTTGACCACAGCCTAGGTAGTAATTAATGGGTACAGGGATGTTCACCTAGCGGTGACAATGCTGGTATCATCCATCAGACTGTGCACATATGTCACACACCTCACCCACACAGCCCATTCTGTATGTTGTTCACAACACTGGCACAGCTATACTCATAGGTCATGGCCATTCACAGCCTTACATACACAGATGCCCAACATTTGTCTGTGTGGTATTGGCTACAATGAGGGTGGAGTACAACACATTATCCCTGTTCTACTGTAGCTGGCACTGGTGTGATGTGCACATGTCACTCCTGCACCTTTTGTAGATGTGAGTCTGTCAACAGGCCACTAGTGGAACACTCCTGTGACATACAAAGGTATTTGTAATCAAACATCCGTGCTGTCTTGTACATCTGTACTGCTAACATCTACAGTGATAATGGTTCATGGACATGCACACCATACTCACCAGGGTTATAGTGCGGTGCCACCCATAATGACTGTCATCACCACTTGTGGGTTGATATTATCCAACACACTATCTGTATTTTATGGTCATGCTAGGCACTTGTTCAGAACTTGTAAGCATGTCATGAGCTACTGATTAATATAGTACACATTCCACACAATTTCCCACAGGTACACTGGCTGTCCTACACTTCCCAGCTTGCTTATGGTACAACAGCTGTTGTAGACACGTAACGCACATATTCTGTGGAACATGGTTGTATATACAGGCATGTCCTACTGTCACGTACCAGTGCTACTGCCTGTCTATATGATGGATATGTCGTACATGTGGCAATAGAGCAATTGTCTCATGTACACATTCAATGCTCACCTCCCAACATACGACACTACAGCCTGTGGGGGATGCACTTCTGCAGCCGTGCTGGGGGCAGAGCTCTCAAGTGTACCTCATTACGAGGAACGTACCTCATTTGGGGTCTTACAAAGTGCATGTTCCTCAAGGTTCCACATTGAAAGGGTCTGTCACACATTCATTGTTGGAAATTGTTTAACTGCTAGCCATGGCTAAATAGATGGGAATCATATTAATTCATTAGAATATCTTTTTTATACATAAAACCAGCCTATTTTAGCCATCATATGCCCTTCCTAGTTGAAGTTGTTCGTAAGCCAGTAGTAAGTGTTCCACATTTTGCCTATTTGTCACACATTATGAGGGCTAATGTTCCTCATTTTGGGGACAGGAGGTTGACAGCTATGGCTGGGGGTAATGCTGTCACCAACCCTGACTGCACCTGACAGTCATGTGGGGATGTGTAACATTCACAACACACCCCTCCCATCACATAGTCTCACATGATCTCCACCACAGGCCACACCTATGAGGACAACTTGTGCAGTACGTCGCCATACTCTGTGTAGGCACCAGAGGTAGCCCCCATCATGGAAAACAACATCACCAACTTATAGCCCACAGACTCATGTGTGCCCATCACATACAGCCAATAGGGAGTTATAACATTCACAACACACCAGTCATAGGTGTCTCTGCAGGGAGTCACACTGCAGTTCCACACAGCAGGCTACACAAGGCGATAGTCGCTTACATCTTGCTGTCGGGTAACTGGTTCTGCAACATAACCTATGCACCCATGCCACACCTCACCAGGTACGATGTGACTGTCATTCTCCATGTTAGTGTGACTGCTCTGAGATGCCACTTCACAGACTACGTGTGCAGGGACATGCAATAGCTCACCAGTCTTATAGCCCTGAGGGTGTGGGCCAAGCCCTGGGGAGTATTATGCATTCGTTTGGACACGATACCACTGTACAACGACCGACTGTGTCACTTCAACAGTTGCCTATGCTCCTATTGTCATTCCACAGGCATCTGGTATCTGTCCGCTTTGACTGACCTGGTCAAACACAATGCTGTGGCACAGATGACTTGCACCTGTTAGCCCTGGGAATACAGCTCACATGTAAGGCTCTTGCTGCTTCTATACTGCCTGTCTTGCATAGTTTCCAATAACAGTCACCGGCAGAACAGGAACTGGCAAGCACGACATGGGGTCATGTGACACAATGCTTGCATCTTCCTCTGTGACGCACGCAGGCAAGGCACACCTTATAATGCACCACTCCAATATCTCTGCAGTGACTGGGACCTGCCTCTAGGCTCTGCAGAGCACACCTGCAATGACAGGTTATAGACAGACCATACCTTTCAGGCACATACCTGGACCGGCACACCCACAGCTGAGGGGTTCCCATATCCCACTATGTTGTGCACACATCCTGGCTAGTTACTTAGCACAATGCATCAGAGGTGCTCCACATGCAACTAACTGTGTCCGGGACCGCTATACACATTGTAACAAGCTACAGAGTCAACATCATACCCCAAGGTTAACATACCTCATTTGTTGGTATATTGGACAGTGGGGCTCAGACAGCTACTACTGATGTGTGACTGACACTACCCCATACTTAACTGGGATAGCCACTCATGTACCGACACATCCATGAGTCATAACCTCCACTCTGCTGGATCAACCCATACACACCACCTCCAAGACCAACATTAACCTTGACATGAACACTACCACCATGTGACTGGTGTTACACACCTGGGGTTATCCCCTCATTGGTGGATTCCGAACATATGCTAATCAACCTTGTTAGCCACATCCCGTCACCACACCCATCACAGCATACACAGTACATGAGTACTACAACACCTACTACAGACGTCTTCTGACAGCGGTTGTTAACGTCATGACACCCATGCAGATGGACGATGCACATACAAATGCTGTAACATACCCCAGTGCACTTCATTAGCATGTACACAACTGCATGGATCATGCTATTCCACACAGAGCCATGATGGTACACACCTGATAACAGACGCCACTCTGGTGGTCATGTTCCATGGACATATGATGTACAACAACAGGTGTAGGCTGTTACACAGTGGTGTACATTCCCATGGGTGGGGTAGCTCACTGGTCAGCCTTGGTAGGGCCACAGGATCCCTCATCACATACTCCAAGACTAGCTACGTAAACATTACTGCGACACATTCCGGGGTGTACCACCAGGCATTATGGTGGTATGTCATTAGTCGATGGCAACACCCACATCTGCTGTCACATACAACAGTCACTCAGGAACATTTCAGACCCAGGTGATGTTGGCAACATGCTGGAGGATGGATTCAATGCTAACATTACACCATCGCTCTCACTACAGGGCCACAATCCATACAGGAACATTGTGGTGTCCCTGTGGTCACACCTACACAGTACTAACCTGCACTCTATATGTCCTGGGACACTGGCCCCATGTCACCTTCCAACATCCCAGGCTTTGAAGTCCACAAACCTCTGAATGACATGTCTCCCCACTAGGCCACCATATTCAGTAATAGCCTTGTTTCAAACATTGTAGCCCCTGAATGGCACACAGCAGCATTTATCACACTACACACAGGTGGCACCACAATGCACGAGTGGGACTATAGTCCTACACACCTGACTGGACTCTCTGCATGGCTATGGGGCACATCATCAGGGACGTCATTCACAGAGACATTGTTGGGCTCCCGTCCTTCAATGCCACTCGGATTGGGCTTGTTAGGGCCAGAGCATGGCCCCTACACCTGGTGGACTCCTTTCATACAGTTATCAGGGCAGTTGCTGATGGTACGGGAGTCCACACATCCTACATTGTCCTCTCATTGCCTTTCAGCACCATTCTCCATTCTGGTATTGACAACATACACATCCACCTGCACATCATACCCTATGTCTCAGGATGTTATGCAATGTGGCTCATGGACAGGACACACAGTGAGGCCAGCATACCATAGTACCTACTGCATGTCAGTTACATTTGGCATACCGCAGTCCTCAGTCATAGGGCCCCTCATGTTCAGTATATGCTTCCCTGCAGTACAGGCTAGCACAGGGGACTTTCCCTGCCTAGCTTTACAAACCCCTGCATACAAAGTGCCATGATTGCTCCACCAGCTGCTACTGACTCCATCCATACAGGTGTCACTGTGACAGATACCTGATATAACTATCATGGCGTCAAGCTGCATGACACAAGGTGCATGAACATCACCTTTGCATTACACCATTCACCCACTGACTATTACATGGGTGGTAGTCCCCTACATACATATCACATTATACATGTTTGCAGTACACACATATGTCACACCCACTCCTGTGGTTACTGTATTGCCACTGTGGCATGGATATCCTTCTACGTGGCCACACTTATCTGTACTGGGTGTGTAGCTGGTACATAGGCACCCATTGTACCTCTGAACTCAAGACTTCTACACACATTCAAGGGTACACCACCCCATTTAGGGTGTACCTTACACAACAGCTACAGCTTTACATACCACAATATTAACACGCCATGACGTTTACTGAGCTCCGACAGTTTAAGTATGCGGCTGCACTACGGACACCACATCTGTACACATTTGCATACTACATACTCAGGGTGACCTCTGCTGATCAGACAGGGCCCATGTCCACAACATTATTAATGGATATACTCCTCATACGCGACATAAGCAAAAGTCACTGTGAGCAACATGCTCATGGATATGTGCACACATGCCACCATGAGTGGGATGTGCTTGAGGGTTACATTCCCAAACCGGACACTCACCATGCTTTGGAACATGAGTCCTATGTACATCACGCAGGGACACTCAGTAGCACTGTTCATGTGATAACTCCCTTGGTGGTTGGTGGACACATGTAGGACTGGGATCACTGCGGTGGCTGTACTGTGCAGAGGTGCAGGTGACACATGGCTCTGCTGTTCACAGGACACTACCGTAGAGAGGTGCCACTGGTGTGAACACTGTAGTTGTGCTTACACATGGACTTGCCAGACTGCATAGTACCCCACTATGCACCTGTGAAGCTATTACATGTCCTTTGTGCATTGTTACTTGGTAGCCCTTCCATTTAGATTAGCTATCATGCTATTACAATGTCCCATGCCTACAAGTCATATGTATCCTGTTATTGTACAAGCCAATAGACGATACCTTTGGTATGCATGATATGCCTGTTATGCTGTGTAGAATATCTGTCATATCTACCTATAATACTATACATTACACATATTTCACATAGTATCCCATAATGCAAAGCATACTTGCACAGCGGGACCACCTTAGATATGTCATTGATGTTATATGCCCATACACATGCGTGCTCTGACAGTATATCAACATATACTATCCCCTGCTATGGCACTTACTTGTTGGACATACCCTACCACTGACGACGGGTTGTATGAAATTGTTCTGTTTAACACCCTCATGTAGCATCCCTTGTGGTGTCTGTGATGTGTACCTTGTGGCCCACTGCTGGATGCACAGTTTCTACAAGTGTTAGTATGCTCAGCAAGACATCACTACATAAATACCTTTTCCCACTTTATGCATTGCGGACACATTTAATTAATGCAAACCAGGCTATACATACAGTAAAACTAATTAATACATATCATGCTATACATAACCTTACATATCGGGTGTTCTACATACCTTGTTATCGTTACGGAGTTTCGTCTCTATCCCTCTCACAGTGTTTCAACTGGTATTCGGTATGAGCATACGGTTTGAATGTCTGGCAAGTCATCCTTATATACGTCGATACCTGTAACATGTGGTTTCATCCAGCCAATTGGTGTTCCTGAGTGACTAATTACTTGCATATCAGCTGTGCAACTACTCCATTCGCCAATTACGCGGCAACAGTGGGGTATAATTGAATTCTCCACTTGGGCGTTGCCGATTTGCCCTACCTTCGGGGAGACGGTCTGTATTGTGTTTTGTTATGTGTAATTGCAACTGCTATGCATGGAGACAAGTATACTTTGGATTCATGTCCCCCGTGGATTGTGTGTGACAGCTAGAGTATGTGGTTCAACATGTCGGTGTACCTGTCATCCCAATGTCTGATAACAGACTATTGCAAACAAAACCTGTAACATGGCTGTTTGTTCCATTATACAACGCCTGCAATTTTGCATGACGCCTTTAATTGTGTCTCTCACACGGTATGTTGAGGTTTCTGCAGATGTAATTGACTGACTGGATGTTTGTGCTGCTATTACAGTCTGTATTGCTTTAGTTTCTAGTGTGGAGGATGTCGGTGGGTGTACGTAGCATATATAGGTTTGTGGGGCTTGCATTTCTACATATTCCATATATATGTGTGTGGGCTCCGTCCCTAATTAGAGAGCTAACAGTTAGTAGACTTATGTTATGGGATTGTACATTGGGCCGTTGTTAATTGGTTTCTATATCATCTGCAGGTGAGCTTGCTACTTATACACCTCCGGAATTGCAGCGATATATCAAGGGATATGTGTAAGTGACAGCTATCCCTTGTATTTCTGTCCCAGATATTTGCAGTCATTGCAGTTGTGTTGGTAAAAGAACCTGTTTGCCATGGGTTGCCACCTTTTCATATGGTCATTGTTGGACACTTGCGGAACACACAGCGGTGTTTACAGGCCAACACGTAGCCATGGTCAGTACACAGGTTAGCACATACTTTTATCCTCAATGCATACTTATTGTTGTGGGACTTTGGCTACTTATCATATTGCATGTAACATTTACGTTTCTTACATACAGGCATAACTATTACATACGACTATTACATTATATATGGGACATATTAATGTCCTATAATCTCGGACATTTGCCCTTTGTACTGTTTTATGTCAGGACACACCTGCCCAGGGTGGGGCTGTCCCTCCTACTGTGGGACAGGTGGTAACTGTATGCTTACGGCTAGCTATAACCACACCTACCGTACTGATCTACCTCTGACTTGGCACTAAAAGACATGTTGTGGACACACACACACATTACAGTCACACGGAGATGCACACGGCACCCTCAACACATACATACACAGACTACGGCACTCACAAACACAGTTGAACACAGTACCTACGTGGACCGCAACACCGGCAACAGTGACTAAATGTCCCTTCATATCATCATACTATTACTCGCGGCTGTACTGTTCCGGTACTGTGTTCTATCAGTCTTTCAGCCTCGTGGTTATGCATGTCGGTATGTTACACATTCCATAGTTGGCGGTGTCCTATTTATTTGTACCTCCAAGGTGTTATGAATGTCGTTGACCTATCTATATATATTTGCAGATATCGCTGAATCCATCTATATCAACATATATCACTCCATTGCCCTTTCTATCTGTATTATATATATGTATATGTGTACACATATATATATATATATATATATATATATATATATATATATATATATATATCTGGTGGGGAACGTGACAGGCACACAGCACCACCATATGTTGTAAGGCTCATGTACTGTTCAGGTGTTGACATTCCATGTTCCACGAGCTGTTGTGTGTACAATGTTTGAGGGCTGCCTATGTAGGAGTCACACATTGGGCCACCTATACATTACAATTTACAGGTGGTCATGTTTGTGTGCCATCCATTTTACTGTGTGTGCAGGTGGAGAGGTGTCAGTCCATAGGGGCCTACACTGTCAGAGTATGTGCTATACGTTCCCTCTTTGCCAAGGCGTAGGCATATTGGGCACGCCTCCGTCTGCCTACTGGGGCTGGCACATTGTGTTCATGGTCTGAATCCCTCTGTGCCTGTAATGGCCTTGGCAACTGCGGTGGGCTATGGGGGCCTTCACCATTTTGTCCCTGCTGCAGCTGCTTCCGCAGGATCATATTATGTAGCATGGCACATACTATGACGATGTGGGCACACGTGCCTGGAGAGTACTGCAAGGTTCCACCAGATGTATCCAAGCACCGGAACCGTGATTTCAGCATCCCAAACACATGCTCTATGATGATTCTGGTTTGTGCATGTGCCTCATTATGGCGTTCTTGCATGGGTGTGTGTGCATTTCTGATGGGAGTCATCATCCACGGCTCCAGTGTATAGCCAGCAACCCCCACAAGATGGCCATGTGGGATGTCCCCCCTGACAAATACCTGATACAGCTGTGAGGCATGCCAGATATGGGAGTCATGGTAGCTTCCAGTGCTGCCATCACACACATCCAGTATTATCTGATAATGCTCTGGGCATTGCACATGACCTGGCAGTTGATGGAGTGGAATCCCTTGCAGTTTATGTAGCGCCTACCATGCTCACCGGGTGGTGACTTGATTTGTATGTGCATGCAGTCTATCGCAGGTAGTGTGCCACACGGTGGAAGTGGCGCATATTGCTGGCCAACTCCTCCTGAGTTCGGTGGAAGTATATCTGCTCATTGGCATGTGGTAACATGGCATCCAGGAACTGGTGTAGTACCCTGGATGCTGATGCCTGTGAGATCCCCATTATATCTCCAGTTGGCCTTTGAAAGGTACTTGTGGCCAGTATTCACAGGCTTACACATACCTTCGTGTCCACTGGGATGGGTTCCCCTCTGTTGTTTCTGGTTCTCAGGCGTGGCCGGCACAGCTCCACTATTTGCTGTAAGATGTCCCTGTCCACCCTGTAACGCTCTACTATCTCCAGGTCATGTAGCCCCTGGTAGGTTACCCTTGGTCTGAACACTCTCCTTCTCCTCCGAGGCCTGTGGTGGTTGTCGGCATCATCCTCCACAACACCGTCAGTCTCTAACACATGCTGATGAATCACAGCTATGGCAGCTCCCAACATGTACATTTTAAAAGTTCCCCATGTGTTTACACCTATGGTGCAGTGTTTGGGAATACACAGGTGTGTGTAGGGTGCTTTCACACTTTATACTGTTGTGCTGTGAACACCGATGATGTCATAGGGTGTGTATGTATGATCGTAGCTACAGGGTATCTTATGTGTTTTACTGCCGGAACTACTATTGTGGTGCCTTTGGTGTTGAATTACATTTGGCTGCCGTGGATTACCTCTTGACCTTCCCTTTACATTTCTGCACGTTGCACCTACCATTTTCTGGCATGCATCCAGCAGCCTACTTTCATTTGTACTTTCCTGGACCTGGCGTATATTGCGTTATGTGTGCTACTGCCGGTCTGCTGTCAGTTTGCTTTGCTCTGCTGTGTCAGGTCTCCTATCTTTGCAATCCAATACCTCCCCTCCTTTCTTTGCATTCCAATGCCTCCCCAATCCTGTTTTGCAGGTTTCTGCAAGCAGACTTGTCAGATGCCGTCGATTAGCCATCGTGAGGTGATTGGTGTTGATTGCTCATTAGTACTCCAATTACCCTACTTCAGCATTTCCTTCTTTTCTTCCCCTGACCTTCCTGTTTGTGCTATTGTTCGCAGTGCGTGCGTCCGATTACTGTGTTTCGGGCACGTTTTCATCCCCGTACACATGTGCTTTTGGGCACCATGTGTGCTCTCAGCTAAACGATTCTATACCTTCCTCCCCACCCCTGTCCTGCAGCTTTGCTTAGCAACGGACAGGCCAGATTTGCATTGCTCCAATGTGCTTACTGCTATGGTGGCACACCCCTCTGCTGATGTCATGTATCTCCTCTGAGCCACTCCTCAGTGTTATACCGCTGCGCCATATGGTACAACCTTCATCCGGCGGGACATTTGCGGTTCAGTATTATCTGCCTCATTTGCATGGCATTGACTACTAATTCATAGTTACCGCGCCGGACACTATCGCAGGCCCTTAGCAACCCTTGCACCTTGGTTGTGGTGTTCCATGCCTACCATTGTGTATTATGCTGTAAACGTGATTTCTATTACGTTGCGATTTTATGACATTTTTATATTATTTCTTTATGTTACAGTTTCTGCACACATGCCCTGTGGTTGTGCTGTGTGTTACTGTGGACATGACATTAAATGTTGTTTTTTACGTGTTGTGCATCTTTTCTTATGCCATTGGCTGTGTATTTCGCCATTGGCATATGTTAACTTTGTGATACATGGGTCTGGCCCGCTTCCATAGCTCCGATGTTCTGTTTGGGAAAATGTAAACCGTGTTTTTTGGTTTACATTTCCGTGGGCTTACGCTATGCCTGCACCACTTCATGAATCACTATATGCCTTCATTTGCATGGTGCGACACTGCGCATGGGGTGATTAGCATACCTAAGCCGAGGGCTGCGCAGTTCTGGCGTACGCCGGTAGTGCACGTGGAATTGGATCGTACCTGAATCGCTCGATGGCCATATTTGGCATTATACCGCTTACGCTATGCCTGCGCCTGGCGAAAGCTTCATGAATCCCGGGGAATAAAAGCAGATTTCTTAAAATGAGCTAAAAAAAGTATTAGGACAAGTAAATATAGATTTGACTGGAGGACTACATGGACTAGCATATGAAATGAATAAATATTAAAGGGAATGACAACAAAATATTTTAAAAGATTTTGAATGAATGGCTAGACGAAGGTTTTATGCATAGAGAATTATGTCGTGGAATACTTAAATTCATAAGGAAGAAGGAAGATAGAAGACCAATTGAACTGAATTCAATGATCATAACATCTTTATGAAAATCACACAAAAGAGATTTAAAACTAAAATAGAAAATGTTATGGAAGATATTATATATAGCATAAATGGAAAGGGTTGTCAAGAATTATTAATGATAGAGATATTGTGGATAATATTATAAATAGAAAAGAAGAAGTGAAAATCATGATAGGAGATCTTAATAAGGCATTTGATACAATATGACATGAAATCTTATGAATAATAATGAAGGAATATACATGAGAAATTTAGAAAAGTTTGTATGTCAGCTCATTCCACTGAGTATAGAGAGATTAGCTGGGGAGTCCCACCCCCTTAGTCTCTTAAACTTGAATTAACTTCTGTTTCCTCCCTTCCCACTTACTTAAAAAGTGTGGACTTTATTCAACTGCTTTTAATGTATCTGTGCTTCTTCCTACTTTATTACTTCATTTTGCTTTTTGCTGCATGTTCTTAAAGTGTTCAGTTGCATTTTTCTACTGCATTTATTTACTGCTTGCTAGTAGCCAGATTACATTATAACTGCTATTCTAGGCCTCTTAGTTTTGATTTAAGCACTTGTTCTTCAAACTAGTTATCTTACATAGGGAAAGTTTGCGGTCTACACTCTTGCGGCAGGAGGTCTAGCTTACATTCTTCTAAGATGGGAATTGCTGGTTGAAGGCTCATTGTGCCTGTTATTCTAAAAGTGTCTTAGTTCTGGTTTAAGAGCTTGGGTTTCAGGTGACTTATTTTACATTAAGAAGGTTTGTGGTCTGCACTCTTGTGAGAGGAATAGGTAGCCTCCACCTTTCTGACCTGGAAATTGCTAGTAAAGGCTTACTGTTGCTGTTATTCTAAGTGTCATTGTTCTGATTTAAGCACTTGGGCTCCAAACCAGTTATTTTATATTAGGAGAGTTTGTGGTCTAAACCCTTGTGGCAGAAAAGGATAGACTACACCTTTATGATATGGGGGGAATTGCTGGTTCAAGGCTTATTCTTTCTGTTATTCTGAAAGTGTCCTAGCTCTGGTTTAAGCACCTTTTTAAGTGCAACCTGGATGACTGGATGGAAAACAGAAAATACACCCATAGGATTCCACCTGTGTTCTTGCTGGACAGGGGCTTTGGGAGTTGACTTGTCTAAACATGGGCTAAACTCTTGGCTAGGCGTATAAGAGCCTCAAGGCCAATATCCTGGTAACTTCATATGATCCTATGAACAGTTCGGCTCTAAACCAGTTATTTTACATTAGGTCTACACAAATTAATGGTGTTGCTCAAAATTTTGGCATTCTTAGTCTGAGATATGGAGTGAATCTGAACAGAAATGCAACATTGCACTCTGTGAACTGTACTTCATTGAACTGCTGATTCAGTTTTACTGTTTTTGCTGTTGTGACTGCTTCATTCTGCACTTTGTATCTTTGCTACTTCTGCCTTAAATAGCATATCCTAGATTGAGACTTGCTGAACCTAGACTGGTATTACTTGAGCACTAAAACCAGCCATCTTACATTAAGAGGGCCTCCCTGCACCATTGTGGCAGAAGTGTGTAGCTCAGGACCCATCTGATTTGGGAACTGATGTAATAAGGCTCTGTGTGGGGATTTCCTATAGGTAGTTTGTGTTAATTAAAGGTTAAAAATCACTTGTATTTAAGCCTTGCATTTGGACGTAGCTGTGCAGTGCACAATGGAGGTTAGTGGTGCCTGTATAAATGCCCAGCTACCACTTTTTTCCCTAGTGAACAGTCAGTAGAACCTCTTTAGACTTCCCTGCTGCACTGTGGGCAAGTCAGCTGCACACTGAGCAGTATTGTCACACCTTTTAATCCCTAATCCTCGATAGAATAAGGCTCCTTGCTCACCCTAGAGCAAAAACGTATCTAACTTTCCCACCCTCTAACAGTACTTATGGTTTAACCTGCTGCAATGACAGTCAGTTTCCCAACATTTCTCCAACCAATCTGATTGACATGGGAACCCTGAGGCAATGCAGTAATTTCCTCATGTATACTGAGAACTATTAGTTCTTACAGCAAACAAATACAGTATGTGAGAGATGAGATGTAACCATAGTATGAAAATGGAATTAGTCTTCTCACATAACAATAAACAAGACATCAAACAGGTTGTCAGCACACACATACCTTTCTTCTCAAATAAGACAAGTTCATGACACATAAACCCACATATGAGGAGATACTCACTAAGAGCCCATTAAAAGACCACAGACTTCCGAAGTGCAAACAACTCACACATACAAGAGCATGACCAAAATCTACTACACATAACAACACACATACCAGTGTCTCAGTGAATAAGCCCCTAAGTCAGAACACCTCAAAACCAAACAGTCTGGTCATAGGACATTCCATAGTGAGACACACACAGATGTCCATCTCAGCATGTTGGACAAGGAGAAGGTCACAGTCAGCAGCCTTTTAGATGCCAGGATCCATCAAATCATGCAGATACTCATGTCACTGAAAAACAATTACCATTATGACTCTGCATTGTACATGTTGGGGTGAATGACCTGAGACATACCTCTCTGGACTATATGAAGAGATACATGATTGAACTATAGATTATGTGTCCCAGACAGGTATGTCCCTTATACTAAGCAGCAGTCTATCTTCACCCAGGATGATGCCATTGGCTTAGCTTCTGGTGTCAATTCAGGGGAATCCAGCATATATCAGCCTTGGAAGACATGGTCATCAGACCACACTACTTTCCAGAGATGGTCTTCACCTGTCTCGTATATGCTTTTGAATACTGGCAAAGACTCTTCATTCCTCCATAGTGCTTTTTTCAGGCAATACCAAAACAAAACTTCCAACATAAAAAAAAAATCCAGTACAGACAAATGCATGGTTATGTTGCTTAAAGCTAGGAGTTTAAATAGGAAATTGCACTCCCTGGAAGCGCTCCTCACCTTGGAAGATGCAGATGTCTGTGCAGTCACCGAGATTTGGTTCAAGGTCACAAAGAGCAGCCTGGCCATACAAGGCTACATTGCCTTCCACACATTCAGACCTCAAAACAAGAGTGAAAGAACCAACATTGAAAGTGTAGCTGTCTTCATTAAATCCAAATAAACTTCAAGACTGGTTAAACAGTATGACTCTCTTGAGCTACTACAGGTCCAAATAACGATAGGTAAAACACCCTACCACATCATTGCTAGCTACAGATCCCCCACCATGAACCATGAGATATACTCCTACCTAGACTTGCTTGAGTCACTCACTATACAGCCAAACAACTTGGTGATGGGAGATTTCAGCTATCCTTCTATCTAGTGGGCGATGTCCATGAGCACAACCTCGATCACCTTGAGGTTCGTGGACTCTGTTAATACAAATGCTTTGAAACAGAGGGTCTGCACCTCCCACAAGGGACTCAAATGTTTTAGACTTAGTACTCACCAATATGGTGGGGTCACTGCCCTACCCCCTGTGTTCTGCCTCCCTAGTAAGGTCAGAGCATAAATCTGTTTCATTCAAATTAACGATCAGACATAACATCTCCACAGGTGCAATAAAAATGAGACATGCCTTGGAAACAAACTATAGTGTACTAAGTGATGGATTGAAAAGTTTCAAACCCCCTGCTAACACAGACAACAATGACTCCTATGCAGAGGATTAAACAAACTCCACATATAACCACGTAAACAACTGTATTAACTCTGCTGTACTTGACACGATCAAAACAAAGTCCTCCCATAAAAACAAGCCACCCCGGTGGACCTTGAGTATAAACAGGTTATATAACAAATGGAAGAAACTGATGTCTAACAAGAAGAGGGAATCTAGTCAGAAAAGAAAGAATACCCTCCACAGTTTGAACAAGCAAATCAGATATCTGATAAAGTCCTCTAAAGTGAGTTATGAGTCTAAATTAGCTTCCCTAGCTAAAGACAATATAAGGCATTATTTAGCTAGGTTCAAAATCTAGAAGGGAATACCCAGCTATGTGCCAAACTCATAGTGGATGGCACCACTCACACTAACCCTGAGAAGTGCCAACCTGTTAGCTAACAGATTTAGCACAAACATCACCCTCCTTTCTCCACCTGCCATACCTTAATGAATACCTGACACATATTCTCTCCCCAGTATCTCAAGTAAGCATGTCATATCTGCACTTTCCAAGACCAAAAACATGGTCTCTGTGAGACCAGATATCATCCCAGACTGCTTACTAGACAACCTAATACATGACCTAGTGGATCCACATGGCAATCTCTTTAACCATAACCTGAGCACATTTTTTTTCCAGCAGAATGGAGAACAGCAACTGTAAATCTCTTGCACAAAGGGGGTCCATTTACCAACCCTGGGAACTATAGCCCCATAAGCCTAGCCAGCTGTATCTGCAAGTGCATGGAAAAAAATCATTATGGACCTTATCAACAAGAACACAGACAACCTTCAAACTCTTGACCTGACTCAGTTTGACTTTGTTAAGGGTAGATCATGCTTACTAAACCTGGTAAACCACTTCTAGAATGTCACCAAAGCCGGGGACAAAGGCAAAGCAGTACATACTGTCTATCTTAACTTAGCCAAGGTTTTCAACACAATCCCCAACTCAGTTATAATCGAGAAACTCTCCCAGCTGGGGATTAACCCATGTGTCACTAGATAGGTAGCCAACTGGCTCACTGACAAAACCCATACTGTCATTGCTGGGGATTCCACCTCCACCAAAAAACAGTTACCAGTGGTGTATCACAAGGTTCTGTGCTGAGCCCTCTGTGGTTTGGAATCTGTTTCTCAGAAGTCCAGGCAAAAGTAGACGACCATGGCTTACCAAGTTCACAGATGACTGAGTCCCTTAAAGATATTAACTTATTACAGGAGGGGTTAACACAGACAGTGTCAGTAAATTGATCTTCCTGATATTGGAACAGAGCTTACTACCTTCTGTACCAAAAGTTAGTATGATATCTTCTGTGACACAGACAAATGTAAAGGTGAAAATAAACAAATAGCATTTCAAACCAATGCTATTAACAAAGTCAAAGGAGAGGAGTGCAGGTGCACAGCTAAATAGATTACAAATTCTCTTTTTCCTTACTTCAAATACTCTTCAGAGAGAAGAATATTCACAGAGACAAACCACTTAGTGAAAAACTACAAGAAAGACCAAGTCAAGCAAAAATATTTACTCAAAATACCCTAAACTTCCTGAAGTGCAGGTCCATGGGGCATATGCAAATAACCGCTTAATGACATACCAGGGTTTCAGTTACATGGCTTCTGAATGCCCATGGCTTTTTACTTTTTTGAGTGTGTACTGGTGCATTGTCCAATAAAGCTAAGTGCTCTAACTGTGGACATATGTTTTGCCATTTTTCTGAGCTTGTGAGTAAAGTTAAGTGGATTGTTTGATCATACTTTGTAAACCCAGAGCTTAAAAACAATCCCGATATGCATGGGAATTTTGCTAACCATAATTGTCTATGTCTTATTTTTCTACAAAAAAAAAAAAGAAAAAAAAGAGGGAGAAAAAGATTAAAGAGGAGTGGCGCCAACATCAAGCTTTAAGGGACTTTACTGGGCACCTTAGTTGGCTTTGGCTAGGTAGCTTGCTGTTCTTATTTTTGTCTTCTCAATCAATTTAAGCATTGAAAAATTTTATGGTTTATGTTGAGTTAAATATGTTTACTTAAAATAATCTTGAGGGGGACAGCATCAAACTTTTTGTTGTATATAAATATGTTACATTCATGATCAGTGCCATTGCTACCTCATTAAAAATGCCACCAACTTAAGAAGAAACATTTCTTTTAACAAAGCTATACAGTTTGGAACTTCCTGGATTAAAAATCACCAGTGCCTTTCATGATAAATTAAGTTACTAACTGCTGCATAGGTGTGCAGAGATGACAATTCGATTAGAAACTGCTAAAAGTCTTGTGCTGTAGTTTGATTATCTATGGGGCCTACAATAGCCTGAAACACGCTCTTTACAAGATGTCTGGGTGTGGTGATTTCATAAGGTAGAAAAGATAATATAGCAATAACCCATGCCTGGGTGTGGGTAATGCTGGATTTACCCACGGTTGGCGTGGTTTGGTCACGAGGGCAAAGCCCAAGTGGCCAAACAAAGCCAACCGTGGGTAAATCCAGCATTACCCACACCCAGAAGTAGGTTATTGCTATTATACAATGACATTATTTAACAAAAAAAATAATTACTTTTCTTAAATAATGGCATTGTATAATGCCTCCTTGCTGCCCTTCTGCAGCTGTCTGGTATTCTGCGGCAGTTCTGATGTACTGCGCATGCGTATGCCTACACAGTACATCAGAGTTGTGGGCAAAAGCAACGGAGAAAGCAAGATCTCCATTGCTTTTTACTGTTCTTGTTAAATGGGTTTAACATAGCGAGACAGCTTTAAAATAAGCAACGGAATCTCCGTTGCTTATTTTAAAACTGTCTCGCTATGTTGAACCCATTTAATATAGCGAGACAGTTTTGAAAAAAGCAACGAAAGCAAGATCTCCGTTGCTTTTACAATGTTTGCTATGTTAAATGGGTTTAACATAGCGAGACAGCTTTAAAATAAGTAACAGAGATCTCTGTTGCTTATTTTAAAGCTGTCTCGCTATGTTAAACCATTTAACATAGCGAGACAGGTTTAAAAAAAAAAGCAATGGAGAAAGCAAGATCTCCGTTGCTTTTACATCTTGCTATGTTAAAGGAGTTTAACATAGCGAGACAGCTTTAAAAAAAGCAACGGAGATCTCTGTTGCTTTTTTTAAACCTGTCTCGCTATGTTAAACTCCTTTAACATAGCGAGACAGTGTTTTAAAAAAGACTTATACTAATGGAAAAAGTCCGGGCGATCGGACCTTTTTCCATTAGTATAAGTCGATTTACAACTTGCACGCTGACCAATCAGCGTGCACGTTTTGGAATATTAATGGGGGGTCATGGTATAATGAACTTGTTTGTAAGATTACAGAAGGGTTTCAGTAGATTTTCTATTTAAGCTATGTAAAAATGGTCAGGGATGCTGTCATTGCTACTGTAGCCTTCTTAACGCACTGCTGGTGATTTCCTGCTGAGTGAGGAAAGCAAACCTATATTTTTTGTCTGTCACTTGTTGATAGAGTTGCTTTCTGTCTTATCTGCTTCATTTTGTTTTCTGTTTTAAGGCATCTGCTTGGCCTGGTGTTTTTGTTCTATGTGAGAGGTAGACACAAATTATGTAGGTATCACAGTTCATATTTCTTTTCATTGGTTAAACTGTCTCTTAAGTGATACTTAAATAGATAGTGTATTTCTGGCCCTTTGTCTTTTCTAGAAAGATTTCAAGCCTACATAAACTAAAGCAATGCTGGTGATTCCCTGGTAGTTTTTCCCACCCATACCCCACTTTGTTGAGCTGCTTTTTAAACCTGGTGATTTTAAGCTGCCCACCCCTACTGTAAATTGAGCTCAATACACTCCTCCCTTTCTATAATGTTGTTGATATCTTGAAATATTTATTTGCCTTTCTTTGTGGTTATATTGAAAAAGTAAGGTAGCCTGGTATGTTTAAGGTGGAGAAGCATGTGAGATTTCTGCATGTACTTTTATTGGCTGGAGGGCTTATTAATCTGCTTATCTTGTTTTAGTGCCTTTATACATTTTGTACAATGGAGTATTATTGGCTCTTGGCTCATTTGTACAAAGTGAAGTACTTTTATTGAATAATCACACTTTTATAAGCTGTTTATAGTACAATATTGTATCTGTACCTTTATGTTTGTGGTAGCTTTTTAGTCAAGACACTCCCTTACTGTGCTTTTTGCATTAGGAAGACTGAGATCATTCATCTAGTGGCAGTAGGTGTTTACCTAGTTTATCTGAGCTGGAAAGCACACAAAAGGGCTCTTGAGCATTTTTTTAAACTTCTTATATACTGTGACTGTAATTTACCAGTTTCACAAAAAACTGTGCTATCTGCTGCTGCTTTAAGCAGTTAATTGCATTGTATTGCATTGTTTGTTAGTTGTGGGACTGCTGTAGGCAGTTTCTGTGGTCTTGTTGCACTTGGGCTCCAAACCAGTTATTCTACATTAAAAGGTGTTTTTCTGCACCCTCATGCAGAAGTGTGCTGATCTAACCTGTCTGAGTTGGGGATAGGTGGTGGAAAACTTATTGTATACTATCATGAGTGGTAGTTAGTTTAAAACTTGTTTTTCTTTGCTCGTATTTGAGCCTCGCATTTGTAGTGCTCTGTATACAAGCAAAACCTTAGAAGCTCAGTTTTTTCCCTAAACATCTCTCAGTGAAACCCTTCCATGCTTTTTTGCTGCTCTGGAAGCAACTCACATACGCATTGAGCAGTGTGGACTTATTGATTAGCCTTATCCTACACAAAGTATAGGCCCCTCTTGTAGTCTCAGTGTTACAAGCACAGTGCTGTCAGACTGGGTCTATAGTAGTTTGCCAGTATGTTATTCTGGGGAACACCTATTCATTGACCTCTAATCAGTGAAAATCACATCAGCGATTCACTGAATTTATTAAGGGGAAGTGAAATAGTTGCCTGAAGTACAATGGATGAACATGTAGTTGACTCAAACACACCCAAGTGGGGGTCTTCACACTCCACGCTGCCCTTAACTATATATATCAACAACAAGATTGCACTACAGTGGAGAAAAGGGCAAAGTTCTATAGATGTCTGTTGTACTTCAGCCAACTATTTCATTGCCCTTAGTAAATTCAGCAAATCGCTGAAGCTATTTTCATTGATTATGTGTCGATGAATAAGTGTTTACCAGAATAACATTTCGGCAACCTAATATAGACCTGTCAAATTAACCTATTACCTTCCCTTCCTTAATAAAGCATACAGTAAGAACTTGCCATCATGGACGGGCAGTTTCCCATCATATCTTTGGCCAGCCTGATAGACTGGGCATCGTGAGGCAATGTAGCAATTGTCTTGCGTATAATGACAACAACTTACTCTTGAAGCAAACAAATACTTTATGTGATAGATGTAGTTACACTATGAAATTGGAGGCAAGACTCTCACATAATGACAAATTAAATGACAGATAGGTTGTCAGCACATACATATTTCCCACACTAAATAAGGACACGACACATAAACCCACATATGGAGGTACTCTTTAGTAACTTATCAAAAGATCAGAGACCTCCCCAACTGAAACTACTTAAACACATAACAATGCAGAAAACAACTGCAACACATAATAGCACACATACCAGTGTCTCAACAAATAATCCCATAAGGCTAATAGTTTCAAAAGTTCGACTTTCATATGGCTGAGACCATATGTATGAACTTTTGAAAGTTTGAACATGTAATAAAAAATTAAAAAAACAAGAAAAATAATGACCTGAATGGTTCAAGCGGGGGGCAAGCCACCCTGCACCCCCCACACCCTCTGCTATTTATATATTCCAACTCTGAGGTCACACTACAATGCGGAAAAGGGAAATATTCCCATTCCGCACTGTATGGAGATCTCCATTATAAATGTTTGAACTTTCAAAAGTTCGATCATATGGTCTCAGCCATATGAAAGTCGAACGTTTGAAAGTTTGACCATATGAAATATATGTATATATATATATATATATATATATATATATATATATATATATATATATATTCACTTTATAATCTCAAAATACTGAAAGGTCGAATTTCAGTATTTCGAGACCATAAAGTCGAATCTTCAAAATAGCAAAAGTGCATAATCTCGAATCCGACTAAGTCAAATTCTCAGTTATGACTTTATGTTACGTGACGTGTAGTGCATTGTGTGGAAGGTGTCAGGTGTAGTGTGTGGATTTAGGTGGAATTTAAGGTAAGCGAGTGTTTTGTAAAGGTTTTGGGTAGGTGTTTGAGTGTATGTGAGTGTGTTTGTAAGTTGTGCATATGGGTTAGGGTAGGCAGGTAAAAGTATGAGTGTTTAAGTGTTGGATGTGGTGGTGTTTGTATGTGCGTGTGTGTGTGTGTGTGTGTGTGTGTGTGTGTGTGTGTGTGTGTGTGTGTGTGTGTGTGTGTGTGTGTGTGTGTGTGTGTGTGTGTGTGTGTGTGTGTGTGTGAGGGACTATAGAATGTCTGGGTGTGAGTTAACTGTCTTTTTCTGTTTGTTCGATCTTGCAGTTAGTATGTATAAGTATGGGGGTGCAGGATGGCTTGTACCCTGCTTATATGTAGTGTAGGTTTGTTGATTTGTGTTTTTGTGTTGGTGTGTGTTTTGTTTGTTTATTTGTTGTAGTGTGGGTAGGATGGTGTATATGTTGTGTGGGGTATGGTGTGTTTATGTTCGTGATTTTGTGTTTCACTGTTTTGAGGTTTCAGGATTTCAAGCATTTGACTTTATGGTCTCAAGATACTGAAATTTGAGATTTCAGTATTTCGAGATTGTAAAGTGGAACTATATATATATATATATATATATATATATATATATATATATATATATATATATATGGGTCTACTACCGTAGATCGAAATTACACTATTTCGAAATATGATAGCAGTGTCCCACTAATGGGAAAGTGCACTTCAACAAAAGTGCACTTTCGTGAAAGTCACTAAGTCGAACGGGACATTTCCTGCACTGTGGTGCAGTAGTAACGGACCTTAGGGTTAGGGCTTGAGTTAAGGATAGTGAATAGCTAGTAGGGCTAGCTAGCTAAGGTCCGTGACTACCTCACCACAGTACAGGTCATAACTACTATATATATATATATATATATATATATATATATATATATATATATATATATATATTGTTGAAGTATTGTTTAATGATGTCACGATTTTTATAAGCATGCCTCAGTGCAATATATAAGTATTGTATTCCATTTTGTCATACCAAGATATGTGCTTATTTTGTTGTAGGTTATCTTCAGTGTGGACTAGAAAAGAGGAGAAATTTCTGTGTTTGTAGGTACCGTTTCTTAGGTGAAATATAATGTTATCATGGTTAGTCTTTACATGTGAGGTGAGAACTGTAAAAGGTGGAGGAAATATTTGTTTCTAAAGTACTTAAGTATCCTTTTGGACTATGAGCAGTTTGTTCTAAGTTATTTCGATTAATGATGTTCTGTAAAATTTTGTAATGTTTACTTTTTATATGTTAATTTCCACAGTCTATGTGATGTTCCATGTTTCATTACTGCTGCTTGGTGATTTAAATTGTACACAACAATCTTATTACTTTCTGTTTTCAACTGAAATTGATTATTGAGGTAGTTTTTGTGTCCTACATTTGTCACGACTGATGACTGTAAACTAAGATGAAATCGATACATACATACCTAAGAGCTATTGCACATATTTTTTAGCCGATATACTGCCTATTAAGTTAAGTCCACAAAAAGCACAGAACATGATCAAGGACAATCAATATTCTTTGTCAGAAAAGCAAAAAAAAAAAAAAAAGATTGCAAATGAATTGCTTTGCTTTACAATTTGGAATTTAGAAAGCAGTGAAATGCAAACACACTTCTAAAATTCTGTGTTTCTTTTTATCATTACCATAAGAACATGAGATTTTTGAGAATCGGGCAATCCTGGGGCCATATATCTTATGTGTATAGTTTTCATCCTATTTTCATTGTTTACATAAGCCTTAAATGCCTTAATCTACATGTAAAACTCTGTGGATGTTTAACTGATCAAAACACATAAAAACATATATGAAATTTTGCAAACACAGAAATATAACAAGTAGAATAGTCCAAAGTAAATACATATTGAGACGAAATGTGCATGAAAAATATGACACCCAGTCTTTCAGCCTCACAATGTCAAAGGCCTGTGCTTGACCATATTCACAGGTGATTGCAAACTGGGATCAGTCATTGAATCCCCCCTCCCCCCCGAGACAAGAACACCCTTCAGGAAAATCTAACACAGACAAAGGCTTGGTGCCAAAGTCACAACTTAAAACTCAGTGTGAAAAAATGGAATACATTACCTTTTGTGAAGTCGACCACCCTGGGTAACTATGTCATTAATAAAATCTATAAAAGTTGATTCACTAGTCAGCGATCTTGGAACTCATATAGATAGTAACCTAGCCTTCAACCAACATGTGTCTAAGACAGTAAGAAAATCCTTCTGTGTTGCTCAATGTACAAGTAAGAGCATGGAATCTAGGCCCAGAGACATCATCATAGCACTGTACTCAGCCCTCATCAGACCCATTACAGAGCATTATGCCCCTTTTGGTATATACTTGACCAGACACATGAAACAACTGGAATGTTGACAAAGGTTCCTTACTAAAAAAAAAGTACAGGCATTTTGCAAAATGTCCTACACTGAATGCCTCAAAGGCCCATATTTCTACTCTGCATTATACAGACTACTAAGAGGTAATCTTTAATTGACATATAAGGCATCCTTGGACCCTGCTTTGATAAATCTTTTACACATCCACAAAACCAGTAGCATCACAATTAGTAGATCAAATTACTTAAATGTTTCTTGTGACATAAGCAGCACATGTTGGAGAGACAGATATGTTTCTCAGAGAATCCCCATTCTCTGGAAGACACTCCCCATCCATGTGAAGCAGAGTTCCCCCTAACCCTATTAAAGTATAACTTGGGCCAGTGGATGGGTAATCAGAACTTCACCCCTTGTCTGCCACTTATATCTCTGAAGTACAGAGGCATTCAGTAAATCAGCCCTATATAAATACAATTTGTGGGTCACATTTGGGTTACACGGCTAGGCTTACAAGGGCCCTAGTGGTCATTAGCCTAGAATACAGCTAAGAACCTATGAATTACCCACAAGATATTCACAGTGGTATGCACCCTCTATATGGTGGTGGGGAGGTGTCACCTACACCAATGCAACTTTATATATACTAACTCTAAAGTTCCACTATGGTGTATCTAAGGGGAAATCCTCCTTTAAGCATCATTTTGCTGTTCACATAGAGTTAGCTGTTGGTGCCATACTGGGTGCAGTTTCAGCCACCATGCTGAGTATATGATAAATAGATTTCACTGTCCAGTGTCATATTGTATGCTGTTGCAACCATACACAAGTTTGCAATTTAGGGTAATGCTTTGTCTTCTATGATCAGATATAAATCAACCATATAAGGACTTCATCAGCTTTGGCTAAATCTCAAGCATCTGTAACAATAATAATGTTCTAGTCCAATTATGAATATGTTTATTGGTATTTAAATATCTAAGCACTTTACAAAACGCATAGATTGTGATAATCATAAAATGTATAAATGACAAAGAAAACACTCAAAGTGAATAAATATGGCTTCCAAAAAAATCATTACAAGAAAAATAGATTCTTCAGAGATAAAGTCTTCTCATAGGATTCACGTATACTTTCATATCTGATTATACCTGAGGCAATTATCCTAATCAGAGAAGGTAGTTAATTCCAAAAAAATGAGAGACAAACACATCAACTGAATATCTGGGAGGTATTTCACGCCTGGCTCTCATATCAACTACCCCAAACTGATGATCTGAGACAGCAGTCAAGGATATAAGGTACTGACAACTGTTAGATGACACAGATTCTGCAGTACTGAACTAATATGACAGAACCTAGCAGATCCAGTCAGTGTCAAAGAGACAGAATTATGTAAGTGAGCAAGGTCTATATTGTAAGAACCCCTTTAAAGACCACTGTAGTACTCTAAGCATGATAAAACAAGTGCAAGAATAACAATGACCAGGTGATATTTTACAGAAGGACACGATATAACCTGATAACCAGCTGGTCAGTCCTTTTTTGTCAATGTATTATCAAGCACTATAATCAGATCTTTAACTTTGGATGATGGCGCTAATTGGATTCAAAGATGATAAGAGGGAATGCTGAGAATTAGCAAGTGCTGGCATACCTTCAGTTTGTCTGGATTTCAGTTTAGTTGAATGTTTTTCATCCAGTTGCTGTGTACATGGGGCTGAAAGATAAAGCTCTAACCATAATCATATTCGTTGAATACCAACTAATAACTCTGATATAGATGATCTGCGTGGGGAGGGTTAATTTGTGTTTAAGCTATCGATGCCAGTTTGCTAATCCTTATTTTAATTTTGTTACAATTTGTTGAGCAGAAAATATGCTGGTATACTGACCCTTTTCAGTCACTGCCCGTGAGGTAGGCAGTCTAGACCACTGGAATTCCAGCACCAGCTGGAGGATGAGTTGCTGCATGACTGTGACTGGCCAAGGTTAAGCAGCCACCAAACATGATATGCTGTCTCTAACTGGAAGAAGCCCAAGCATGGAGCCACACTCTTCTGAATGGAACTTGAGTGAGACAAGTGCTTGTGCACTCTGCCTTAAGATAACAAAAGCAAGGGCAAAAGTAAAACCCTCATGGCTTTTCTCTCATATGCAGGTAAATGGTTGATTTCCAGTCACTGGCAGGCAACAGAGAATAAATGATTAACAAAAATAAATACTATTAATCACCGATTTGTTGATGGAACCCAATCTTATAAGTTGCTAATGTTGGGACACCTGATCTTGAGAAAAAGAGAGGCACAATTAGAATCTGCATATCACTTAAAATGGATCCTTTTTATCCTTCTGACATATATGACTGGCAACAAGTACACTATGTTTAAGAGAAGGGCAAAAATGCAGGTTTGGAGCACCACACACTACAACCAGTACTGCTTGGAGGAACTGACCCTCCAACATCTTCTGATGAGAATGGCTAAAAAGGTGATGAGCAAATCATTCACATTTAGCATGTTTAATATTAGACAAGCCACAGTAATTTTGAATTCATTCCAATAGTATCTTATGGTGTGCAGTAGCAAAGGCTTCTGTAAAAGCATGCTAATTCCCTCAATGAAATGTCATAAATTTATGTGCAGTAATTTTGTTTCTGTCTTGCATTTTTTAACTTACGTATTTATTATTTTATTTTTGCCTCGGGCTCAAAATGTATAATCTTTTGTCAAGCACATCTAAAAATATATAAACTATATGTACTATGCCTTCATATCTCTCATACATGTCATTTTATCTACTCTTCAACCATATATAATAATAATAATAATAGATATTAATACATATTCTTTTGCTATGTGCAATGTTTTTGCATAATTTTGAAATATACCTAGCCATGTCTTTCAATGTGAGTTTACATGTTGTTGTCACTTTCTTTTTCAAGTATTGGTGGGATATGAATCTCTTCAGAGATTCATTCCAGTTCTTTTTTGTTTAATCTTTTTATGTAGTTATATTATATGCTCACCTTCATATTTTTTTTTCTTTTTATGACTGGGAAGTCATGCTTAAGAGATAAAACAAAGTTTACACTTTTGTTCTAAGGAATAACATAATATACTGTATATCTTTGACACTTTCCTTACTATTGTGATTGCAGACCAGGGCTGGTAAAAATAATGCATTTCACTGTATTCAGGGGGCAATAGAGATCCACAGACGGAACTAGGCAGTGCATGTCATACGGTGTCTGAAATACTTGTGCTAGAATTATTGCATAAAAAGGTATAACAGTGCTGGATATACAATCCCTTAGACTTCCCTCAAATGTTTTTAAGATGAAAAATTAAATAGCGTAACATTTGGAGTTTTAAAATGTTTGTTTAAGCATTTTAAATAAATTGGCATAGTCCATGAAGACAACATCTGTCAAAGGAAAGAAATGTGGAGCTCTGAATAAGGTCACTTAAAGGACCACTAAGGTCAGAAACTGAAAAAAAAATGCATACATTTTTATCTTATATTAGTGTCTTATGCTATACTACTGTCACTGCAGCAGTATACATAGTTATTACTAATTTTAATTTTTACTTTAGTCTAACTTATTATATATTGTAGACTAAGTGTACACAATCTGTATTCAAAAACATCCCTACCACATGTTCTGCACTTTCTAGTCACACAGAAAGATTGCACTAAGTGTACATGTAGTCTGCACTTTGTGGTAACCTTTGTGAATCCCTCAGTAGGAAAACAAAAAGTAGACAGAAGGTGCGAGTTATGATTG
>NC_056730.1:124457429-124464929 GCF_019279795.1 Protopterus annectens | reverse complement strand
ATCCACTAATAGTGGACTGAAAAGTATCTGATTCTCCATCTCACAAATGTTTACTGTTCTTTTACTGCTAACCACGGTCCTGCATGTAAATAATAAGCACTTAACCATAAATATCATATGTAGTGTAAACATCAGACTGCATTGAAATGTTGCATCTGTCCCTTACTCCAATGGCACTCCAATAGAAATTCACAAACACATATACAATCCAAACAAACTAATGCATTCCGAATATGCAGTGTGCTAAAAATGCTACATACTAGCCAGAAAATAAAGCATAAACTGGATAATGTCTCTTTGATTGCATGAGTAATAAAGCATGGGTACAACTGTGACCTTTGAATTGTGTTGCCACAAATCAGCATCAACTCCTCTTAGGACATATCTGTGTGCTGTGAAACATGGAATACCTTACCCACACATAGATGGATGTCAGATCTAAATGTAGCAGCTCTTCTCTCAGATCCTCCCAGATTACTAAGTTCCACACTCCACCATTAAGTCCAAGTCCAATCACCCTACAAAATATCTAATTTCTATTGCTTGTATGCACAACTTTTTTCTGTTCACTCAGTACCCAAAGCATAGGATCATAGGTGAGGAAGGGACATCATTTGTGGAGCAAACTAAGAGTGCAGTCAGAATATCTGGCTAGAATTTATCCCCATCTCACTCCTAATTTCCCTTGCCAGTAAAGAACTGCTTAATCACCACATTGATGTCATTTAAGGAGACAGACCTGAGAAAAACAAAGTATCTGAAGGAAACTACATATTTATGAGTCATAGGAATAAATTGTTGAAAGAAAAATAAGAAGAGGAGGAAGAAGAAGAAGAAAGTGGGATAAATAACCTCTATGTTCGTGAAAACAAACTGGTCAGCATTATTCGGACATTAAGAAGGGACATAATTGGGTCTGCATATATATGATCACAGGAGTGGGAAAATGCTGCTTTCAGCATGTGATAAAACATTCAGGAACTTTTTTTTGGAAGGGACATCCAAGTCAGAAATCGTGTTTAGGGTGCTGGTAGCACGTAACAGAATATTGCCCTCTAGAATTAAACCATATCTGTACAATAATTTGTTGGACAGATGCCGAGAACCTAAATGTGGAGAGGCTGCATTATAAGGATCCAGGTAACACCTTCAGTCCATTACATTTTGAATATTCAGGCAAGAATATGACTATTTATTAGGAGATACCCTGCATCTGTACACTGTTTTGTATTTGGAG
This sequence comes from Protopterus annectens, assembly GCF_019279795.1. Taxonomy (NCBI): domain Eukaryota; kingdom Metazoa; phylum Chordata; order Ceratodontiformes; family Protopteridae; genus Protopterus; species Protopterus annectens. The sequence goes on along the minus strand of NC_056730.1, from coordinate 124,463,692 downwards.
TCTCATATTTAGGTATGATAAATTCTTCTTCTCTATGAAAATGAGTCGTCCCAATATCTTGTCCCATAAGTCTTAGAATTTATTCTGTTAGTTGCACTAAAGAATTATCACGTATCAAACCCAGTTTTTGTCTCATAGTCTTATTCTGTTGCACATGTGCCTTTAGCTGTAACGGCTGTGGGGGGATGTAGCGATTTGACTTTTCTTTGAAAATGGAAACTACCTGCAAACAAAAATAGGGCATGGTGTGATATTAATTCAGTTTTAATTCTTTCTATGAAAACAATTTGTGTTTTTCAGTAAACGTGCTGGTTACTTAGCAGTAAGAGCTGTATGTGCATATTGTGTGCTTTGCTATTGATAGTGTGCTGACTAATTTGTTCCATCAGGCATTTTGAGAACATTACATGGTTTACCTAGCCTTTGGTTATATTCTATACTTCAAGATGACAACATGCAGTGGGCATAAGAATAAAGAGCCATGGGTACAGAGATGATTTTTGCACAGATCCAATCTCAGAACATCATGCATTTCATGTGCAGATGCACATCACAATCTGCTGTGTAATGTTTACCCTGACCATGCTGTACATCTGCTGTGTAATGTTTACCCTGACCATGCTGTACTACTGCTGTGTAATGTTTACCCTGACCATGCTGTACATCTGCTGTGTAATGTTTACCCTGACCATGCTGTACATCTGCTGTGTAATGTTTACCCTGACCATGCTGCACTACTGCTGTGTAATGTTTACCCTGACCATGCTGTACATCTGCTGTGTAATGTTTACCCTGACCATGCTGTACATCTGCTGTGTAATGTTTACCCTGACCATGCTGCACTACTGCTGTGTAATGTTTACCCTGTCCATGCTGCACTACTGCTGTGTAATGTTTACCCTGACCATGCTGTACATCTGCTGTGTAATGTTTACCCTGACCATGCTGTACTACTGCTGTGTAATGTTTACCCTGACCATGCTGTACATCTGCTGTGTAATGTTTACCCTGACCATGCTGTACATCTGCTGTGTAATGTTTACCCTGACCATGTTGTACATCTGCTGTGTAATGTTTACCCTGACCATGCTGTACATCTGCTGTGTAATGTTTACCCTGACCATGCTGCACTACTGCTGTGTAATGTTTACCCTGACCATGCTGCACTACTGCTGTGTAATGTTTACCCTGACCATGCTGCACTACTGCTGTGTAATGTTTACCCTGACCATGCTGTACATCTGCTGTGTAATGTTTACCCTGACCATGCTGCACTACTGCTGTGTAATGTTTACCCTGACCATGCTGTACATCTGCTGTGTAATGTTTACCCTGACCATGCTGTACTACTGCTGTGTAATGTTTACCCTGACCATGCTGCACTACTGCTGTGTAATGTTTACCCTGACCATGCTGTACATCTGCTGTGTAATGTTTACCCTGACCATGCTGTACATCTGCTGTGTAATGTTTACCCTGACCATGCTGCACTACTGCTGTGTAATGTTTACCCTGACCATGCTGTACATCTGCTGTGTAATGTTTACCCTGACCATGCTGTACATCTGCTGTGTAATGTTTACCCTCACCATGCTGCACTACTGCTGTGTAATGTTTACCCTGACCATGCTGTACATCTGCTGTGTAATGTTTACCCTGACCATGCTGCACTACTGCTGTGTAATGTTTACCCTGACCATGCTGTACATCTGCTGTGTAATGTTTACCCTGACCATGCTGTACATCTGCTGTGTAATGTTTACCCTGACCATGCTGCACTACTGCTGTGTAATGTTTACCCTGACCATGCTGCACTACTGCTGTGTAATGTTTACCCTGACCATGCTGCACTACTGCTGTGTAATGTTTACCCTGACCATGCTGTACATCTGCTGTGTAATGTTTACCCTGACCATGCTGTACATCTGCTGTGTAATGTTTACCCTGACCATGCTGTACATCTGCTGTGTAATGTTTACCCTGACCATGCTGTACTACTGCTGTGTAATGTTTACCCTGACCATGCTGTACATCTGCTGTGTAATGTTTACCCTGACCATGCTGTACATCTGCTGTGTAATGTTTACCCTGACCATGCTGTACATCTGCTGTGTAATGTTTACCCTGACCATGCTGTACATCTGCTGTGTAATGTTTACCCTGACCATGCTGTACATCTGCTGTGTAATGTTTACCCTGACCATGCTGCACTACTGCTGTGTAATGTTTACCCTGACCATGCTGCACTACTGCTGTGTAATGTTTACCCTGACCATGCTGCACTACTGCTGTGTAATGTTTACCCTGACCATGCTGCACTACTGCTGTGTAATGTTTACCCTGACCATGCTGTACATCTGCTGTGTAATGTTTACCCTGACCATGCTGCACTACTGCTGTGTAATGTTTACCCTGACCATGCTGTACATCTGCTGTGTAATGTTTACCCTGACCATGCTGTACATCTGCTGTGTAATGTTTACCCTGACCATGCTGCACTACTGCTGTGTAATGTTTACCCTGACCATGCTGTACTACTGCTGTGTAATGTTTACCCTGACCATGCTGTACATCTGCTGTGTAATGTTTACCCTGACCATGCTGTACATCTGCTGTGTAATGTTTACCCTGACCATGCTGTACATCTGCTGTGTAATGTTTACCCTGACCATGCTGCACTACTGCTGTGTAATGTTTACCCTGACCATGCTGCACTACTGCTGTGTAATGTTTACCCTGACCATGCTGTACTACTGCTGTGTAATGTTTACCCTGACCATGCTGTACATCTGCTGTGTAATGTTTACCCTGACCATGCTGTACATCTGCTGTGTAATGTTTACCCTGACCATGCTGTACATCTGCTGTGTAATGTTTACCCTGACCATGCTGTACATCTGCTGTGTAATGTTTACCCTGACCATGCTGTACATCTGCTGTGTAATGTTTACCCTGACCATGCTGTACATCTGCTGTGTAATGTTTACCCTGACCATGCTGCACTACTGCTGTGTAATGTTTACCCTGACCATGCTGTACATCTGCTGTGTAATGTTTACCCTGACCATGCTGTACATCTGCTGTGTAATGTTTACCCTGACCATGCTGTACATCTGCTGTGTAATGTTTACCCTGACCATGCTGTACATCTGCTGTGTAATGTTTACCCTGACCATGCTGTACATCTGCTGTGTAATGTTTACCCTGACCATGCTGTACATCTGCTGTGTAATGTTTACCCTGACCATGCTGTACATCTGCTGTGTAATGTTTACCCTGACCATGCTGTACATCTGCTGTGTAATGTTTACCCTGACCATGCTGTACATCTGCTGTGTAATGTTTACCCTGACCATGCTGCACTACTGCTGTGTAATGTTTACCCTGACCATGCTGCACTACTGCTGTGTAATGTTTACCCTGACCATGCTGTACATCTGCTGTGTAATGTTTACCCTGACCATGCTGCACTACTGCTGTGTAATGTTTACCCTGACCATGCTGTACATCTGCTGTGTAATGTTTACCCTGACCATGCTGTACATCTGCTGTGTAATGTTTACCCTGACCATGCTGTACATCTGCTGTGTAATGTTTACCCTGACCATGCTGTACATCTGCTGTGTAATGTTTACCCTGACCATGCTGTACATCTGCTGTGTAATGTTTACCCTGACCATGCTGTACATCTGCTGTGTAATGTTTACCCTGACCATGCTGTACATCTGCTGTGTAATGTTTACCCTGACCATGCTGCACTACTGCTGTGTAATGTTTACCCTGACCATGCTGTACATCTGCTGTGTAATGTTTACCCTGACCATGCTGTACATCTGCTGTGTAATGTTTACCCTGACCATGCTGTACATCTGCTGTGTAATGTTTACCCTGACCATGCTGTACATCTGCTGTGTAATGTTTACCCTGACCATGCTGTACATCTGCTGTGTAATGTTTACCCTGACCATGCTGTACATCTGCTGTGTAATGTTTACCCTGACCATGCTGCACTACATCTGCTGTGTAATGTTTACCCTGACCATGCTGTACATCTGCTGTGTAATGTTTACCCTGACCATGCTGTACATCTGCTGTGTAATGTTTACCCTGACCATGCTGTACATCTGCTGTGTAATGTTTACCCTGACCATGCTGTACATCTGCTGTGTAATGTTTACCCTGACCATGCTGCACTACTGCTGTGTAATGTTTACCCTGACCATGCTGCACTACTGCTGTGTAATGTTTACCCTGACCATGCTGTACATCTGCTGTGTAATGTTTACCCTGACCATGCTGTACATCTGCTGTGTAATGTTTACCCTGACCATGCTGCACTACTGCTGTGTAATGTTTACCCTGACCATGCTGCACTACTGCTGTGTAATGTTTACCCTGACCATGCTGTACATCTGCTGTGTAATGTTTACCCTGACCATGCTGTACATCTGCTGTGTAATGTTTACCCTGACCATGCTGTACATCTGCTGTGTAATGTTTACCCTGACCATGCTGTACATCTGCTGTGTAATGTTTACCCTGACCATGCTGTACATCTGCTGTGTAATGTTTACCCTGACCATGCTGTACATCTGCTGTGTAATGTTTACCCTGACCATGCTGTACATCTGCTGTGTAATGTTTACCCTGACCATGCTGTACATCTGCTGTGTAATGTTTACCCTGACCATGCTGTACATCTGCTGTGTAATGTTTACCCTGACCATGCTGCACTACTGCTGTGTAATGTTTACCCTGACCATGCTGCACATCTGCTGTGTAATGTTTACCCTGACCATGCTGTACATCTGCTGTGTAATGTTTACCCTGACCATGCTGTACATCTGCTGTGTAATGTTTACCCTGACCATGCTGTACATCTGCTGTGTAATGTTTACCCTGACCATGCTGTACATCTGCTGTGTAATGTTTACCCTGACCATGCTGTACATCTGCTGTGTAATGTTTACCCTGACCATGCTGTACATCTGCTGTGTAATGTTTACCCTGACCATGCTGCACTACTGCTGTGTAATGTTTACCCTGACCATGCTGTACATCTGCTGTGTAATGTTTACCCTGACCATGCTGTACATCTGCTGTGTAATGTTTACCCTGACCATGCTGCACTACTGCTGTGTAATGTTTACCCTGACCATGCTGTACATCTGCTGTGTAATGTTTACCCTGACCATGCTGTACATCTGCTGTGTAATGTTTACCCTGACCATGCTGTACATCTGCTGTGTAATGTTTACCCTGACCATGCTGTACATCTGCTGTGTAATGTTTACCCTGACCATGCTGCACTACTGCTGTGTAATGTTTACCCTGACCATGCTGTACATCTGCTGTGTAATGTTTACCCTGACCATGCTGTACATCTGCTGTGTAATGTTTACCCTGACCATGCTGTACATCTGCTGTGTAATGTTTACCCTGACCATGCTGTACTACTGCTGTGTAATGTTTACCCTGACCATGCTGTACATCTGCTGTGTAATGTTTACCCTGACCATGCTGTACATCTGCTGTGTAATGTTTACCCTGACCATGCTGCACTACTGCTGTGTAATGTTTACCCTGACCATGCTGTACATCTGCTGTGTAATGTTTACCCTGACCATGCTGTACATCTGCTGTGTAATGTTTACCCTGACCATGCTGTACATCTGCTGTGTAATGTTTACCCTGACCATGCTGTACATCTGCTGTAATGTTTAATGTTTACCCTGACCATGCTGCACTACTGCTGTGTAATGTTTACCCTGACCATGCTGTACATCTGCTGTGTAATGTTTACCCTGACCATGCTGTACATCTGCTGTGTAATGTTTACCCTGACCATGCTGTACATCTGCTGTGTAATGTTTACCCTGACCATGCTGTACATCTGCTGTGTAATGTTTACCCTGACCATGCTGTACATCTGCTGTGTAATGTTTACCCTGACCATGCTGTACATCTGCTGTGTAATGTTTACCCTGACCATGCTGTACATCTGCTGTGTAATGTTTACCCTGACCATGCTGTACATCTGCTGTGTAATGTTTACCCTGACCATGCTGTACATCTGCTGTGTAATGTTTACCCTGACCATGCTGTACATCTGCTGTGTAATGTTTACCCTGACCATGCTGTACATCTGCTGTGTAATGTTTACCCTGACCATGCTGTACATCTGCTGTGTAATGTTTACCCTGACCATGCTGCACATCTGCTGTGTAATGTTTACCCTGACCATGCTGTACATCTGCTGTGTA
>NC_056730.1:124384929-124454929 GCF_019279795.1 Protopterus annectens | reverse complement strand
TGTGTGTTATGTGTGTGTGTGTGTGTGTGTGTGTGTGTGTGTGTGAGTGTGTCATGGTGTATGTGTGTCTGTGCGTGTGTGCATGCGTGCGTGTGTTTGTATGGCTACGCTTGCATGCAGTGTGGACCTTAACACACTGTGAATTATTCATTGTACCATCAGCACTTTTATCATGGCAGATAGCAATAACTATCTTCCAGTTCTGTTAACAGTAGCCATATTCTGTGTCATATTTTACTTGTCAGGCACTTTACTGCAGGAATGCTTCTTATCTAGCTTGGGTGTTCTGAATTAACATTATTTGTAACTGTATTCATTAGTAATTCAGCACACTGAATATTTTATCCAAGGCATCATTACCATTCAAGGGAGGAAAACTGTGTCTCACAGAATCACATTTTTATTACTCTTTCTCACTGCATGTGTTGCTTATTAATAAGCTAAGCCTTTGCAGGTGGCTTGTGATTTGCAGCTGCCTTTGCTTTTTCTTAAACAAGGCAGCATTATTCAGTTAAATCCACTGCAAAGCATTAGCTCATCCTGACGATAACATTTCTTCTTTTAGAATACTGACTCTTCACAGCAACACTGCTTCTGCAAGATGACATTCCATATTAATCTTCCCTGACTTCACTTCCACCTGATAACATGTATCAGTTCTGGGGATTAGCACAGGATAAGTGTGTACTTACTACAAGTATGGCTAAGTGCTCTGATTGTGAGCAAAGGCTATTAAGAAAGAATTACTGAGTTAGGAAGAAAAATGCATTAATGTATATAAACAAAACAAACTTCTACATGACTCTTTTATTCAGACAGACAGACATCAATGTATGCTGAAACTCAAGCAATATATTGTCCAATAGTACTAGTTATAGATGCCTAACATTTCATTTCTTTCAAAAGTCAATGACAACGCTTTATATTGTCAACGTGCTCACTATTTAACTACATTAACACCCTGCATGACTAGAGTGGTATGACTTTTGCAAGAGACAAACCATGAAACTGTATCTGCTTTGCTCTCTGTGAAACTGTATATTCACATGATAGTAATGAATTATGCTTATTATGTTTTTGTTAGTCAGGCAAATTATTTATTTATTTATTTATTTTTGTAATAGTATATTTGAGAGATAATTGCAGCTAATGTGCTATGTTGCAAAAAGTAAAATTAACATTCCAGATACAATTGATACAGAAATGTGTAGCAAAATGTTCTGCATAAAAAACGTATTTCTGAGTGGTAGAATATGTCAGAACAAATAATGTGTATAGCCACCAGAATGAGGATGCAATTTAATTCAGAATATGGACTTAGGGTCATAGGTAAGTAATGGGCTACTTCTTCTTGGAAACCACTTCAAGCCTAGTCAATTTCCCTTGTAAAGATGAGAATTAACCCTCTACCTTGTGACTGTGAGGTAAACAACTTTTATAGCAACCAACATCCTACCATATAAGTGTCACTACTAGGTTGAATTACCCACATCACGTAATGTGTGGCAGTTGGCGTAGATGATTAAGGAGCTGCTAACAAGCTGTTTCCTGTGATTGAGCTGTCTGGGGTTTAGGTCCGCAGCCTTCATTACCTAACTGTGTGACTCAGAACAAGTACTTAATCAAACAGTGCTGCCAGGCAAAGTCTGTAAAACATCCATGAATATCAGTGTTCTATCCCCGTAAATAACCACAAATAAAATAATACATCTATTGAGTAAGCCAGTCCTGCTTTTCACTATTTTCTTACACACTCACACTAGTTATACATTGCTAGTTTTCAACACCTGCTTATGTAAGTCCAAATTATCTATAACTCTGTATTATCCATTGATGCTACAGGAGACTTATAATATGCTCCTTAGCAAATACTACGTCTGTTAGCAAATGCAAGTCTGAATATTTCATTCAGCAAATCAGCAAATGATGCAATAAGGGTTTGCCCTTTTCCTTAAATCAGACATTAATGTCCTGGAATGCCTGCTGGTGGAATTTGATTTATGTTAGTAGCAGATAGGATGCTGAGCCTAAAGGAAGTGATGTAGAAAGGAATGTTAGGTTTGGGGTGTGGTGATATTTACACCACAAGACTGGAAGGGCTCATGCTCTTTGGTTGGGCATTAATCATTTTGCAAGTGTGGAGTGACCTTGCCAGGTTGAGTGGTACTATTTGTATGGTGGCTTAAGTATGTAAAGGAAGTATCCTTCATCAGACGGAGGAGCTAGTGTTTGTTAAAGGGAATTGCTGCTCTGATTCAGTGATGGTCTGTGGAGTAACAAGAGTGAGTTTAGTGTAGGTTAAATAATGGGCAGTCTATGGTAGAGCACCAGTTTTCAAGCAGTGGAGCTGTCAGTTACAACAGAAGCACAGATAGGAGTGTTAGCTGTTAGATGAAGAAGAGGAGGATCAAATTTTCACAAATGGAAACTGTGTGAAGAAGTCAAGGAGGGAAGGGAGTAGGAAGGGTGGCTGGTACGAAATTGTATGAGCCATTTTGCTCACTACATTAAGTTGCACAAGACCCCATCCCACACCATTTAAATTAAAAAACACTTGCAAATGCACACACAAAAAAAAAAGAAAGGGAAATATTTTGTTTATCGGATCATTCCCAAGGCCTTAAGCATGGTGGGTGAGCATGGGGCTCCAGGCAATACAGACAAGTCAATGGTACCATGGGTCATAGGAAGTCCAGGCACTGAGAGGAAGGTATCTGACAGCAGAGCGGGGCAGGCTGTACCATTTGGCCCTCAGTGGAGAGGCTTGGCTGCCTGAACCATATATTTGGTAGTGTATAACTTTCAAAATGATAAGGGTGACAGTGGATTCATCATATAAGGAAGGGAACATGTGATTGCAAGCAGGTATGCTTGCAAGTTTAAGTTCATGAAGGCTCGTTGATAAAATATAATAAAGATATGTGTGCTGAACTGGTTAATGTCCATTCAGTAATGCAATTGGTTAATCTGCATGCTGAAAAAAGAGGAGTGGGTACAATGGGGAGGAATGCTGCAATGTGTAATACTCCTGATCCTGGAGGTATTCTAGGGGGCATTCTTTGTACTAGCCTGGTATGGGTATCAACACGCATACTTGATGGGTTCCAGCTTGGGGGGGGGGTCTTAAGATCTTGAGTTAGAAAAAGGTAAGAAACTGTGCATAATTAGAATGGCTACCCAGTGATTAAGAGAAGGGGGTGGTGTGCAGATTGGGGCAATAAAAGAGCAGGAAGGGAGAACATGGCCAGGTAAATTATGAGGTAATCTTATCTTCCCTTTTGCCATTTATAGCATATATGATTGGCTACTTAAAAAAATAAATGATATTTAAAAAGGGTGGGGTGATCTCTTTCTCTTGCTATGTATGCTGGCGGGAGCAGGATCAGTACCACATGACAGGAAGGTAGGGTAATATGGCTATGTAGTAATTATCTGGTCATTTAGTAGCCTCAAGTATGTATGTTGCTGTGGTTTGGCAGACAGATTAGTATTATTTTTATGGAGTTGATGCAAAAGTGTTACTTATCTGTTTTAGATTGTAGGAAGAGGTCAGCAGTTGGGAAGGCAAAAAAAGGGATGCCTTCTTGGGGTTACTTTGGGGATGGCTTCATGAACATGGCAGAACCACAGGTATTGAGTAGCTATGGGGATAAATATAGGCAGGTGTGTAGATAGATAGATAGATAGATAGATAGATAGATAGATAGATAGATAGATAGATAGATAAAACAACAGATGAGGGTATGTCATTGGTGAAAGTAAGTAAGTACATGGGACCAGAAGTTGAAACAGCTACATTGGTTCAGCTTTGCAGAAATGGCTTAAAAGATGATGGAGTAAGGGGCAAGAGAGAAATTGTAAGGTTACATGGTAGTAATGTTGTTTTTTGTTTTTCAGAATGTTGTTAGTCAACCACTTAGAAAGAGGTGGAAGGCCACTGTGGCACAGGCAGAGGCTTTATTCCAGGAAGCATCTGGCCATCAGCAGTCATGGTACAGATATCTTTCCACAAGACATATGAAAGTGAGGACGACACAGTTAGATCATGATGAGATAGTTATGAATAACATGCAAAAAAGTCAAAGCAATGGAGCTTAAAGGAGCCAGACGAGGAGACACCAACACAACAGGCGAAACCACAGACCTCTACAGCTCAATGCTAATTTTTCAAGGGAGTATGCAGTGACTCTGATGCTGATGGCTACTTGAAAGGTTGGCTGCAAGGATTAGACAAGGCAGGTTGGCTTAGATTAAAATGACAGTTGCAGGCAGCAGCATCAGAGAAGGATTATTCAAGTGAATGACAGCTACATAATGGAGACTAGAAAAGGTAGACACTAGCAAGTGTATGCAAGGTAAGGAGTTATTCTTTCCACAATTGCCTTTGAGTTTAGGTACAGTTGAGGATAAATACCCACATCAGCTGTGTCCAGTAGTGCCTCAGAAGTGTATGCAATAATTTATGGATGGCAGTCAAAGCATTTTGTCTCACCACTTATCACTATACTAGTGAAGGAGAAAATATGGAAGGGTGAGTGTGTGAATAGCTTTCAGTTGATTGATGCTGATGAGGCACAGAGCTTTTTGAGGCAGACGTTCCAGGATCCAAACATCTTATGCTGGTATTGGCTGCACCAGATTGAAGAAAGTCATTTAAGTTCAAGTATAGGTCTTGGTTCACTTGAGTTTTTGGTTTTGTTTACCTTATGTCTGTTGTTTTGGAGAATGATCCCACACAGGAATTTCCACTTTTGGTCTATTTCTTAACTATAAGGGAGGGTCAGAAGATATAGAGACAGATCCCTTCATTGGGAGTGTAGACAGGCAGAAACCTGGCAAGGGACCATGTCTGATAGGGTAGGTGCCCCCCCAAAAGTAGGATATGAAGAAGCACTAAGTAAGGCTAAGACTTGCTGAGCTTTTTAATGCAGGCAAATGTAACTGGATGGAATGCAGGTTTTTCCATGCAATTTCACTCTGTGGTAGCAATAACGGAAGTGGCCTTTGTCAGAGGTAATGCGGGCCGAGGGTTGCAGTTAAGGGAGAAAAACCTGAGAGGGCAGGGTAGCTCTAGAAGTGTAAGGGAGTGTGATGCCATTTTGGGGAGGAGCTGGGAATTTATCCTCCCTTATTAGAACTGATAATTTGATTATTAGGCTGTGGCATTATCCAAATAAAGTAATGGCTGGAGAACTGATAAGAGATTTTACATGGGGAGGCCTTAATTAAACTGGCAGTGAAAGGGTGTAGCTGGGTTTGAGATAACCTGCAAGCAGAAAGACAAAGAAGACCTAGCAAAGGCTTTGCTACATAAAGAGATGAAGACAGGCAGGATATTAGGTCCTTAAAGCCCCCCCCCCTTTCTTTAAAGAGATTTAAGTGTTACTGCTGGGTCTGGTACCAAGGAAACAGTTGGACAAATATTGTCTCATTCATCACCTCTCATTCCCAGAGGGGTCCTCTTGTGAACAATCATATATTCTGCAGTACACATCATTAGGTGATGCAATGTGGGTGATATATGGGATTGCTAATCCTTGTTTGTTTAAGTTTTGCATTGAGTTGTTTTTTTTTCTCTTATTGCCTATCTGGGAAGACCACTGACTCATGTAGGGGTGGTTGTTGAGTAGTAAGTTTTCCTTTGATAAAGCTATGCCCTTAGATTATGTAGTGGCCTGTGCAAAATTTAGTACAGTAGAAGTTGTAACAAGTGGAGAGTGGTAAAATTGTGGTGCATTATTTAGATGAGTTTTTTTTTTGGCAAAGGACTGAGGAGAGTTCAAAAAGGATTACAATACTTTTTTGAGTGTTACAGTTAATTATGAGTCTCTTTAGCAAAAGGTAACCCAAGAAGGTCCAACTAAGTCACTGACATATTAGGTTTAGTCACTGACAAATCTACTGGGTCATTTCTGAAACAGTAGTACAAATTATTCAATTTGAGAAGTAAGATTTGCTAGAGTCAAGGAGGTGATGGAATAGCTTGGTTTACTGAATTTTGCTTGCTGAGCAGTTAGGCCAGATATATTTTTAGTAAGTTATTGGCTACTTAGGTTAAGAAAAAGCACCACACGATCAGTTGTCTGGAAGAGGCAAGAAAGATCTAGTGGTTTGAAGTCATTTGTTTTTGCAGGTTAATGGGACTACCATGTGTGGATTTCTTTCATATTATCTAGTGAGTGGTGGAAGTCGGGTGAGTCAGTGTATACCATTATGGTCCCTTTAGTAACACTGAGTGAAGCATCACAATTTTGGGGCTACACTAATTTTATGAAGCACTGGGTGGTATAGTGAAAGAAGAGAGGGTGCAGAGAGTGAGAGAGAGCAAGAGATGGCTGTTGCTAGTAGACTTCCTATTAGTAGGCGATTGTTATGTGTTGAGTTGTAATGTGTGTGTGTGTGTGTGTGTGTGTGTGTGTGTGTGTGTGTGTGTGTGTGTGTGTGTGTGTGTGTTCCCTTTTTTGAGAAATATGTTTTGAGGGCCAATTGATGAAGCAAGAAGATTTATCAGTCATCATGTGTCCAGAGCAGCTTATGTGTTATTTTTTCCCTCTATGAAGGGAAATCTGGGATTAGTGATTTTTTTGGGCTTTTTGATGTGGACTTAGATGCCCATTACAAGTGGAGCAGTACTAAGTAGGTTGATGAAGTCTGACTGATTAAATTGGGAAAGGTCATTGGGTTGTCTTAGAAAGAAATAATAATGTGTTACTATGTCCAGTAAGGGTCTATATTATAATGTTGACAAGTGAAAATGTCGACTCTGACTTGATCGATACCAAAATGTCGAACTACATGATTACCAAATGGCCAAATCACTGATTTCTTTCCAGCGGAAAGAAATCAGTTGGCCGTTCTCTTACACCTACACCTGCCCTATCCCTGACTGTAGTGCGGTCTCAGAGTTAGAATATTTAGTTGGGGGGGGGTGTGGGGGGGTGAAGTCCCCGACATAAATATATTTATTTTTGTGTGGCGTTGGTGTTTGGCCAACCAATTTCTTTCTGTTGGAAAGAAATTGGTGATTTGGTCGTTCAGTAATGTTGTAGTTTGACATTTTGGTGTCGAACAAGTTACAGTCGACATTTTTACTTGTCGACATTATAATATAGACCCATCCAGTAAGATAGTTATTGACTTTTAAGAAAGTATCTCTGATTCCTTAGAAGGATTTAGATTTTAGATTTTTGGACAGTAGGCCAATGCAGTCTAGGATATTTAATTTGTTTTTGAAGAAGGCATTGCACTGTCAAGGAGTGGTGGATTGTAAGTATACTTCCCATTCATTTAGGATTGATAGGATGTTGGATTTGGTGTCAGTAGGTATTTCTACTAAAATTATTAAAGGGAAAGGTAATTGGGCTTTTAAAGCCTTTAGTAATTATATAAGGTAGTTGAAGTATTACTGGGTATTCTGCTAGTTGTTAAAGGTAAGTGAGGAGTGTTGATCTAATTGCTGAGTGGACAATAGTTTGTTTCCCAGGGTGCTGGAGGATTTTGATTATTGGCCAGTCTTAATTGTTTTCAGCTGCAGAGAGAGCATCAGTTCGTCTGGGAGGAAGATGCTCAGACCTGATGTCAGAGCTGGGATGTTGTTTGCAAGGAAGGAGAGGTATGAGGTGGCATCAGCTTTTACCAGCAGTGGATGATCTTCAGATGTTGTATGATGTTAGCAAGACTAGGATTGTTCATCCTGGAAGAACTGATTTGGTTAAAGTACCATAGTGCAGATTTCTTTCATGGATCATTAGACATTTGTTATGTCTGCAGCAAAGATTTCCAGGGTCTGTTACTTTATGATTAACAATTATTCCCAGACTGGTTTAAATGGCAACTGATGCAGCAAGACGATTTATCAATCATCATGTGACAAGAGCAGTTTATTTGCTAGGTTTTCAAGTGACAGAAAATGTGAATTGGCAAGCAGAAACCAGGTATGTTATGAAGGAATGGGATTCATTCATACCTCTCAACTGTACAGATTTTTGCAGGATGTTCAGATTTTTTGCCTCATATTTTTGGTCTATTCTTCATAAAATTGTGTTTTTCTGGAAAATGAGTGGCATATCATTAAAGACTGAATTTAGAAAATAATGACAGATATTTGAATTTCCGACTTCATACCCTTCACAAAATTAATGCTAATGCAAAACCTGTTATTCTATCAACTAAGTTTGTAAGATCAATATTTTAAAATTGTCCCTATTTACTTATGAGTTTGTCAGATTTCTTACTCTAAGAAGTTGAGAGGTAGGGATTCATTTAAGAAATTTAGGTTAGGATTTATTAAAAGTTCATATATCATTATATTTTACAGAATATTGTGTAGCACTTTTTGTTGGAGACTGAAAGGTAGATAGGTTGAATCGGAGGAAAAGGCAGAACAACCTGTAGGTGTGCAGCTTGGTGGTCAGTTTTGGTCACGTAGTCCTCACCTCCTTTTCTTTGAGATTGACAAGTATATGGATGTTATGAAGGAAAAATGCTACACTCTGCACTGGAAGAGAACGGCTTTAATGAGTGAGCATTCAGGGACACTGCTTAGGAGGCTGAGTGGTACAGAAATGCTTTCATTCCCTTGGTTAACTGCAGTTGCTTATGAGATATTATTATATTGGTATTTCAGGGTTGTTCCATTTATGTTATGGTTCAGTTTATTATGGTGTAAATAAAAGTTGTTGTTGTTCTGTAAAATTAATAAAATGGTCACATGGCAAATTTTGTTGTGGTTACTGTGTCCAGAAGGGGTTTATAGAAAGGATTTGTCATCTTCCCTAGGACAAATGTTGTTGTCCAAGAATGCCTGCCAGGGAATTTGATAATTGTTAATAGGAAGCAAGACACTAGACCAAAGGGAAGCAAGGTAGGAAGGAATGTTTGTTTTTGTGGGTGGAGGAGGTATCCAAAGGACTGAAAGGACTTGTTCTATTTGATGTGGCCATTTTGCTAACTCAGCCTCTCTCTGTACCTGTCATGTTTTAGAGAGTTAAGGTCTATTTTGGTAAGGTGAACTATAGTTGCATACACACATAGGAGCAGGTCTACTTCACTTGACCTAAAACTCATTTGACTGACAACCATTTGACTGACACCCAAATGACCTACATTTCATTTCACCTAAAATTAATTTGACCGACTCGCATTTCACTGGCATGTAAGACATAGACTTGTGGGTTTTTCTTCACCTGTGACTTGTTTGTGATAAAAATAATTATTATAACTTATAATGCTGACTGTTTGAATTCCGATAGTTATGTAGAAGGTAGTGTTGTAGTGTTTCTAAATGAGGGTTTTTCTATTTACATTTTTATGTGAAGCATCTAAAGTAATTTGGCAAATGTTTTGCATGTTCCCAGCAGTAATGGCAGCTTGTATAGTACTGTAAGGCAAGTTAAAGGTATATGCCCTTTTCCCTACTGTAGTTCGATCCTGGAGTTAGTATATATAATTGGGGGGGGGGGGTTGGTTGTACATAGTCCTGTTTCTGTTAAGAGGGTTAGTAAGTAGTTTTTAAGTTCTGGCAAGGGTTAGTTATTGGTGTTCTAAATGTGCTTGTCTATCGTTTAAGCATTGTAAGCTGTCGGTGAAATGGGAGTCAGTCAAATGAGTTTTCAGTCAAATGAAATTTAGGTCAATTGGGTGTCGGTCAAATGAGGTTTAGGTCAAGTGAAGTAGACCTTATAGGACCATGTGTGTGCACACAGATGCACAAACATGCATAGACTCGGAAACACATGTGAATAAACAGCTATCTTAGTCTGGGTTGTGTTAAGTCAGTGTTCAAAATGTAACAGGTGCATAAATGTGCTTTTTTTATATTCACCTTTTGATTACTTCAACTGGCTAAGATTTTGTAAAGCACTGACACTTATTTAGGTCCAGATGATCAAATGCCATCAACATTGGGAGGCAACAAGATATGTATTACCCTAGTGTTTTTTCACACAAGGGTTGTATTATCAAATTATGCACGTCTGTGTTCCCAGCAAAGTACATTGACTTTCATTCTAAATATAAAGTTCAGGACAATTATGAAATCAGCTGTCACATTTCAGTACAACTGTGCGACTCTCACCCACCTTACAGTCAATCACTCTTAAGTCAGGTTCTGCGCATGTATCGGGCAGTTACATTACTAAAAGACCTTTTTCACTTCAAGATTGAGTGAGTATTGAAATAGTTTGCCTCGTGAATACTGGGCAGCATTTGTAAAATTATAATTGTTTCTTATTTGTCATATAACCAGTAGGCATTTTTGTTAAAAATTAGATACCAAGATAAGTAAAATATTATTTTTTTATTTATTTTATTTTTATTTTACGTTTGTTAACCGGGAAAGTCCAACTGGACAGAAGTCCTTTTTCAGCGGTGGTCCGGGGAGAAAAGCTCCACGTATAAGTAAGCATATCTAACAAAGATACAATTAAAAATATGTAAGACAAACACAGTAGAACACTGTAGAAAATATACACAGTATAATACACAGGCATGGTTAACACAGCACTAGATATAATTTGTATTTGTAAGTACATTAAGCAAGACTGAAATCAATATAGTATCAGCAGTAAGAACAAGTAGCCTAGTCAGGAGCCATACATGGACATATCCATTTTTTGGATAGGTGCGTTTTTAGTAAATGTTTAAATTGTGCTGAAGTTGTGGTGGATGTTATACTGGGAGGTAATGTATTCCAGATTTTAGCTATACAGTTGAAGAAGAGGGATTCCCCAGCATGATTATTGTCAGTGGAGACTTTTATCAGGCATTTATTATCAGATCAGAAAGTTCTGGTACTGGAGTATGGTTGTAGTAGATTTTGCAGGGCAGAGGAATCTTGATGAGTGGATGGGAGATCGTAGGTTTACCCCAGGTATCACTTCTGTGTCACTGTTAGACAGAGGCACAGTACACTAACCTCGAAAAAGGGCATAGCAAAATTAATTTAAAATGGGTGGCGAAAGCCAAACACACTCTGGCTAGGCTTATAAATGCCCTAGAACAGATAGCCTAGTATGAACCTATGAACCTATGAACCTATGTCTTTTCTTTCTAACAGCGTATTATCTGGGCCATGGTTAGTTGGGTATAAAGCAGGAGCTGGGGATGTTTAAATGCTGACCATCCATCTCCAATATCTTAAGATGAAGTGCATATGCAACAGTACTGAAAGACCTCTATCAATTATTAGTTTGCTAGATTTCCTGTATAACTGATTCTAAATACTTGATGACTGAATCTCTTAGACCTTATTGTGAAACTGCAGATTTCATGGAAGGTGAGAAAAACTGTGAGTCGATTTTAGTGATCATTGGGGACAGATAAAAGTTATTTAACAAGGCTAGATAAGGTAAATGTCATGTAATTCTTGTATCGACATTTATAGTCAAAAACAGTTATCACCATACTCAATGCTTTACATAAATTTAAAAAGGACTGAAAAGGTAAAATTGTAATTTGATGTAATGGAATACACACCGACCAGTTATGATTCGGAGGATAGGACAGATATAGCTGCGTATTTTCATTGCAACGGTCATTATCAACTTATTTTCTCTACTAATGTTTTGCCATTAGACACTCCTCTTCTTCTAATGATTGTAGAAGGAATTCTGATGTTCATAAACATTAAGGTAACTGCAAAATGCCCCAAATAACATCCAAACACGTCACTGTTTTTGAGCTGATTGTGTCACCTAAATGCAACAATCTTTGTTCTGTCAGCATTTTGGACTACTACTTTATGCTTCTCTCATTTTATTTTTATTTTTTGTCTCAAAATCTTGAAATCTTGATAGCTACAACAAATGGGAAATATAAATATCAGCATCTTTTCAGCCTTGGACAATGATGCTACAGTCCAGAGTCGTGAGAAAATAGCAATGCAGTTAATGAATGGACGTGGTGAAGCAGAGCAACCTAAAATTAAAAATAAACAAAAACAAGCACCACAACGTTAAGTACTTTAATAAAACACAATAAAATGTAAAAGCAAAGCTTTTGGATACAATCCTTCATCAGTACATGATGTGTAATAAAAATACAATTATATACAAAATGTATCTAATCACATGATCTTAAACAGCCAGTAAAACTAGGTACAAATTTAAAAGGCAAACATCTTAAACACATTTGCTTTTGTCTTAAAACTAGTTTAATTGAAACCATCTTATTAATACCAGGTAGATGGTCAGCATTTAAACGTATGATCAACACGTGTTCCTTCAATTCCAACCGATTTTTATATCTCCACCCCTAATATTTCGAAAAAGTATTTACATGATCCTAGATGTATAAAAATGGTCATTGCCATTTTGTTTTTGATGTTGTGCTAAGGAATTGATCATAATACCCCTTCGCATTTCAGAACTGTGTTCCACTATTCTCTGTCTCAATTTCCTACTAGATTTACCAATGTAAAAACTATATTAAGTGGATATCTATTGCATGTTAAAGAGTTTTATTAAGGGCATGAGAGATTTCTTAATTCAGTTGCATACTTAGTATGATGGTAGTGATCATGGAAACTTTGTTTTTGTGAAGTTGGACATAATTTCACTATTCACTGAGATCCCTAATAAATATGGAGTTTGTGCTATTAGAGATCTTTTAAATGAATGAGGTAGAATTAATGGAAGATAAACTGAAACAATACATGAATTGCTGCAACTTGTGCTTGATAACAATGTCTTTATATTTGACAACAAGTTTTTCCATCAAAAATCAGGTGTTGCAATCGGTAAACCTATTGCTAACACCTATGTTAACCTTGTATTGAATCTTCCTCTTCTTCTTCTTTTGGCTTTTTCCTGGTTAGGGATCGCCACAGCGGATCACCGGTCCGCTCATGATTGGCAGTGGAGTTTTACGGTGTCGAGTTGCCTGCCCGGCGCCCATCCTTCCACAGAAGGCACACACATGCACACACTCACACCTAGGGCCAATTTAGAGTATCCAATCCACCTACAGCATGTCTTTGGGATGTGGGAGGAAACCAGAGCACCTAGAGGAAGCCTACACAACCACAGGGAGGACATGCAGACTCCGCACAGAAGGCACCCCAGCGTTAACCTTGTATTGAATAAGTAGGAAAATGTATACAGATTCAGTGAAATTGCTTTCTTTAAAAGACTTGATGTCATCTTTTTGTATGGCTGGGCAGTGAATCTGAGTTATTAGATTTTGTCAACTTTCTTAATACTACTGATTTCTGAAAATTCAAAATGATGTATTCTAGAATTAAAATAATTATTCTAGATATTGAATTTTACTATAATGAAATAGGTATACATACTAGCTTATATAAGAAACCAATTCATAGAAATAAATGCCTACATAGGAATCGTATGCATTCTCAACGTGTTTTCAAAGGGATTGTTAAGGGGCAGTATATGCGAACAAGTAAACTAAATACTGATTATGACAAATGCCTCCATCAGATGCAAGAAGTAACACAAGAGTTCAGTGCCAGGGGTTACGGTGAGAATTTGTTAACTACCTCATTTAATGAGGTTATTAGCAAAAGAGATGGTGTAGCACAAGCTTGGTTAATTGCAGTTGTTTATAAGATATTATTATAGTGCTGGTATTTCAGATTTGTTACATTTATGTCATGGTTCAATTTATTATGGTGTATATAAAAGTGTTGTTCTGGCAAATTAATAAAATGGTCACATGGCAAATTTTGATGTGGTTACTGTGTCCAGAAGGAGTTTACTTTCACATTTTATTGTGTTTTATTAAAGTACTTAACGTTGCAGTGCTCATTTGTTTTCATGAAAAAATAGCTCTATCCTGACTGCGGCAGCACCTATCTTGTGTCTTTTCTTTCTAACACATATATGCATCAGTAAAATCATGTTGAAGTGTTTGACAGACAAGAAGATGGTGCCTTATATAATGTGGCATATGAACTCTATGGACATTTTCCCTTTTTCTGTTTATGATCTCACATGATTTCACATGCATAGGAAGCATACATTATTATTAAGGTCATAGTATAGCTTTTACCCGTTTTGCTTTCTTAACATTTTTTTCATTCTTCTCTTTATTTTTTCATTAATTCATTCATTTGGGCAGTGTATATCTGCAGTAGAAACCTGATGATGAAAGCTTCAGTACATACTGAGTCTTGTAAGGAATCTTTATGGAATACTGTGCAGACAACAATTTTTTATTAGAAACCACCATCCATAAATTTGTTACCCTGCAAGGAAAAGATGAAAAGACTGCAAGCATCACTTGAGACTTAACAATCTGGACTTAATTGATCTCAGTAAAGGTATCAAAAGAAAATAACTTGGCATCAGTCTGAAACTGATCTTCACAGTGTAATAGAATTCATATCTGTTACAATTTCAGTCATAGTACTTTGGTTCCAAGTTTAAATCATGAACCCCTTCCACAGTGGTATTACACTTATCAAATTTGTTAACTTCTGCAGTGAGAGAGATTTGCCTCAAGGAATATAAACACTTCACAAAGAGTCATATAGACCCTTAAGTCTACTTTCATGTTGTGGAAAAATAATGGAGAAGGTAATATTGGATAAGTTATTGTCAGAACTGGATAGTTTGGGACTTGAAACCATATATCAGTATGCATATGTTGAAATCAGACATATTACCACCTGTAACATGATGTTCTATAACTATAATAACAACTATGAATGAACAATTGTGCTGTGATATAATTTATATAGATTTAACTTCAGTATTTGATAGGGTCATACACATAACACTGATCAATAAACTAGTACAGCTAGGTACTGATGTACTCTTGAAGGATAGCTGCATGGCTTACAAATAAGACATTGCATGTATCATACAGCAACTGGACAGGTGAAATCCTTGGTTACAGTCAGGGTGTCCCACAGGGCTCTGTCCTAGGCCCTTACTTGTTGAGATTGTATCTTTCAGACCTAACTTTTTCATCTGAGGTGTTCTACAGTCTATATGCAGATGACCTTAAATTGGGTAAACTGATCACATGTGCTACAGATAAGGCATGTCTGCAAAATAACTTGACTAAATTGACCATTTGGGCACAGGAAAATAATATGTTGATAAATACATCAAAAACTAAGCATATGAGATTTGGTAGGCATAAATTGAAATGTGAATTTTAATGCAGCACACAGTAATTGAAACTGTAGACTGGGCATATGGGTAGATTCAGCTATTAGTTTTTTCAAATCACATCAACCAATTGGTTAATGATAGTAAGAGAAATGTAGGTTGTATAAAAAGATTTATAAAGTCTAGGAAATCAAAAATAATGAAGTCATTGTTTGTAAATTACATTAGACCCAAACTTGAGTATGGAATAAAAATATGGAAACCATATACGAAAACAAGCATGAGTAAACTGGAAAGAGCCCAACGGAAATATACCAAGGGCATCCATGGATGTTAAAATTTAAGTTATTATGAAAGACTAAAATATCTGAACTTGTACAGTTTCTCTTATAGATATCTTAGAGGAGATCTTATTCAGGTATATAGGGCATTTAGTGACAACTACTCTGGGAATGTTTGGGGTTAACAAAAAGTACTAGGGAATCATCAGATAACCTATGGAGGATATTCTATAGGAATGGGAAGTGTACTGATTGGTTCTCTGACAGAGTAGCTGATGCATGGAACAGATTATCAAATTACATTAAAGCAAGTACTAGTTTAGATATTTTTAGGAACAGCCTGGACATTTATTATGGGAACAAGTGTTTTGGTATATTGACAAGCTAGAAGGGCATTAATGCCCGTGATTGAAATATTTGTATGTATGTATGTAAATGTGGATTATTTGGTGAAACTGATATATGATTTCTTCAATTATCTGGTGATGAACATTAAATACTTTCAGCAAATTAGCAATGTTTGATATACAACTGAAAGGCAATATATACCTATACCCTTTACCATGCAGATTGTAAATACTTTCAGCAAATTAGCAATGATTGCTATACAACTGAAAGGCAATATATACCTATACCCTTTACCATGCAGATTGTAAACTACAAGGATACCAGGAAACGTTTGTTTCACTATGAGCTATATAGGAAGTTTTGGACATAAACCCATATGACAAACAATAAAGTATACTGTGCTACTATATACTGATAAAGCATTCATTCAAACCATACTGTGCAGCAGTTCACATACTCCAGAGGAGATCATTGTCGGGTGAAAACAGACCAGGGATAAAGGAAGGCATACTGGTACCTTGTATGCACCAGGTCCACATCATAACATTGTTTCTTATTAGCCAGGGTCATTGAAGGGGGGGGGGGGGGCTAACATCTCAGTAGGTAGGGTCTTGCAAAAATCATCCATATTCCTGCTTACTTCTGCTAGCGGAGAATAACCTATCTGATATGAGCAGCTTCAGCATATCAGAACCTCTGACACTGAAAAACAGCAGCATCCCTATGAAATGTCTGAGATCATTGTAAGATGAAATACCTTGTTATTTACTTATAGAAGCTGTAAATGATGCAGGAAATCCAGTTATGGCATGAATGTAGAACAGTTCAGCAGAGAAAACAGGCTGCTGACCACTCAAAGCATGCTCTATTCCATTCTCCTATAATGTGTTAGGACATCAGTACAGTTCAGCAAAGAAAACAGGCTGCTGACCACTCAAAGCATGCTGTACTCCATTCTCATATAACATGTTAGGACATCAATACAGTTAAGCAAAGAAAACAGGCTGTTGACCGCTCAGAGCATGCTCTAGTCCATTCTCCTATAACGTGTTATGACATCAGTACAGTTCAACAAAGAAAACAGGCTGCTAACAACTCAAATATAACATGTTAGGGCATCAATACAGTTAAGCAAAGTAAACAGGCTGCTGACCGCTCAAAGAATGCTCTATTCCTTTCTCCTATAATGTGTTAGGACATCAGTACAGTTCAGCAAAGAAAACATGCTGCTGACCGCTCAAAGGATGCTCTATTCCATTCTCCTATAACGTGTTAGGACATCACTATAGTGTCAACAGCAGGATGAGGCTCTGTCAGCCCTGAGCAAAGTCTCAGAATATTGGAAATATTTGTTGTGATTACATTCTCCAGATTCTGTCAATATTAGCCATCATAATGTTTGAATTAGCTAAAATGACACTATATTTAAGATGCTTCTTACAGATGACATGGCATGTTGCCTAT
The DNA here is from genome assembly GCF_019279795.1 of Protopterus annectens. Classification (NCBI taxonomy): domain Eukaryota; kingdom Metazoa; phylum Chordata; order Ceratodontiformes; family Protopteridae; genus Protopterus; species Protopterus annectens. The sequence continues at coordinate 124,437,762 of NC_056730.1, read as the reverse complement.
AGAATGTATTTATTACTTATGCTTTTCTTGCCTCCAGACTGATGACAACTACCACATGTCCTAGCACTCTTGCTGCATAACTGGAAAGGTTTTGAAGTATTACCAGGATCATCATTTAAGAGAGATGAAACCAGCTTCAAGCAGTACTTGTATTCTACATGGTAATTACAGTGCCAGTACTGCCTTTTAGCATCTTCATCGTTTGTGGCTATAGATTAATTAGAGTGAAAGTACTTTGTTTGAATTAATGTTATAACATTCATTGTAGCAACCTCTTTCTTTATAGTTTATTGTCTACATAGCTGTGTGTGTATTTACAATGTGTTTTTGTCTTTCTCTCAGTCTTATTTCTTTCATTTCTTTCCTATTTTGTATAACTTCATGGTCATAGAAATATGCTACCAAGCATTAAGCACCAATCAAATACTGCTACAAGTTTCCTGATTTAACAGCAAGAGCTGTACTGATCAGATTAGTAAAACAACTTAGCTAGCTTGTCATTATGCACCACAGAGTGGTCTTCACGTGGGGACCCCCAAACTCAGCCATATGATGTATATAAACTTACACCTGGTACCTGTAATAAGGATAATTTTCTGTCATCCTCTCACCCATTGGATAAACCAGATTTTCAGTCAACAGAAGCAAAATGCCCCTTCTATACCCATAAATATACAGCCCTAGTGGAAGACATACAACTTTTGTTGCAATACTATAGTTAAACAGGTAGAGTAGTTAGGCCATGACATAGCTGTGCTTCAAAATATAGGCTGATGGAACAATATGATAAAGTAATCTTACAAAATGGAAAGAGATGGACTATTTTCAGAAATTATAGGCCAGATTCATAAAGGCTACCACACAGTGTGCACTTTCTGAAGTCTGGAACAGTCCTTTATGCATCTGGCCGAATATCTCTTCTAGTTGCCATATTTCCAGACATAGTTTATAAGTTCATAGGTATAGACTAGGCTAATAACTACCAGGCACATTATAAGCCTAGCCATGCAACTCAGTCCAATAGTTTCCCAATGTATTATGGGGATTTATTAGGAGGGAGTATGTTAGTTAGGATGTGTCTAGATGTTTGTAGGGGAAGGTGTGTCAGTTTGGGCATTACTTGCTGCCTCTGTCTGTTAGAGACATGGGGGCCAGAACTGAGATGAATTTCCGATTTCTCATCCATTGGTCAAGGTTATGCTTAAATAAGGTTAGGGATAGACTCTGCTTCACATAAGTGGGAAGCCTATTCCAGAACATAGGGATCCTCTGAGATAACATGTCTGTTTTACCAACATGTATTATTTATGTCACAAACAACATTTAAATCTTTGGATCTAGTGGATCTGATGCTGTTCATTTTGCAAATGTACAAAAGGTCCATCAGAGCTGGATCTGAGGATGCCTTCTATGCCAGGTATAGATTGCCTCTCAGTAACCTGTAGGAGACTGAGTATAAAATTAGGGCCTTAAGATGATCCATATAGGACAATATGTTTATATCCTGGATTCTCCTGGTACGAAATCTTTATGGGCATTCCAACTGTTGCATATGTCTAGTCAGGTTCAGGACAATGGGAGCATTATACTCAATGATGGGTCTTATAAGGGCCAAATAAATTGGCAAATTGGCACCATGGCATCTTTGGACCTGACTGTCATGCCCTTACTTATAAGTTGGGTGACATAGAATGATTTGCTTACAGCCTTGGCCACATTTTGGTCAAAGGCCAAATTACTGTCTACATATGTTCCCAGATCCCTGTCTCCTGAGTCAACTCTTAGGGGTGGCTTATTAGTAGAGTAATTAGTCTGTGTGGGAGTTTTCTCAAAAGGCACTATAATGCATTCCTGGCATTGAGATTTATTCCGTGACTTTGGCATCAGTCATTTATCTATGTTAGACTCTCTTGTAAGATGTGTGTATCATGTGGAGAATCTGTGATCATTACCAGTTTGCAGTTATTCAGAAATTTGGTCAGTCAAACCCCCTTGACATTAACCTTTACCTCCAATAAGTATATCCTAAACAGGAGCAGCCCCAGCATGGAGCCCTGAGGTATCCTGCTGGTGACTGGTCTCTCTGTGGAGGTGGTCTCACCAATCTTGATTTCCTGGGTCCTGTCTGTGAGTCAGTTTTGCAATCCAGTAAGTTATGCAGGGGGTTATGTTGAGTTTGGTGAGTATGTCAACTATACCTGATTGTTGTATTGTATCAAATGCCTTATTCAGGTCCAGGTAGCAATATGCACCATTTTCTCCTCATTCATTGCCTTGGTGACCCTCTCAAAGAAGTCCACAAGGTTTAGTAGGCAAACCCAAACTGGCTTGGCTCAGTATCTGAAGGCTGTTTGTTTCTGTTGATCTGATCATTCTCATGATAATTCATTCCAAGGTGTTGCATATTAAACTAGCGAGACTAATAGGTCTGCAGTTTCTGGGACAGTTGATGGTCCACCTTTGTGAAGTGGTTTAATGGTTGCAGTCCTCCATTCTCTTAGTACAAAATGGTGGACTGCAATGGTTATCCCACTTCACAATGGGTGGACCATCAACCAACCCCAAAAAATACAGACCTATTAGTCTGACTAGTTTAGCATCGAAGCTCTCTGCACATTAAAAGACATGATGGCTATATTTCTGATTAAAACATTTGACACTGACAATTAAGCAACCTGGTACATTATCAGGGTCCATGGATGAGGTGCTCTTAGCTTTTAAGTGGGCTGAGTGAACTTATTCCATAGTTATTGAAGTCGGTAGCTGGAATTGTAAAATCTGCAGAATACCTATAACTGGGAGTGGAGTCAAATCTGAACTGAATTTATCAGCTATAATGTTAGCTAGTTTCTTTGGTTTAGAGTGTGTAAATTTATTCTGGAGTGGCTCCAAGCATGTTTTTCTTGGTTTATCAAACAGTAAGGTAATCTGGTAATTTTAACGATATTTTTTGCAGCTTGGTAACTTTAACATTAATCTTTGTTGTATATGACATAAATTTCAGCGCTTTCTTTGTCATGACCTCCTTGTATGACTAGGATTGATTTTGTTACTGTCTTACTATATACAATGAAATCATTGTCTCTCTACTTAGCTTATTAACTTACAGACTGTGCTTCATTTAGATGCATTGTGCATGTGCTCACTCAACTGAGTGCAGTGAGATCATATTCTGATTTCAGGAACTCCTACTTTGTACAAAGAGAGCATTTGGGAAGGACAACCCCTGTAGCCTCTTAATCCTGCTCTGTTCCCTCCCTAAAAAAATAAATAAATACATAAATAAAATATATACATATTTTATTCAGCTGCTCTTACTGTAACTGTCTTAGTTGCTGTTCTGTGTGCTATCTGTTCAGTCGCTCTTACTCTGCACTTATTACTGCTTGTTAGTAGCCTTCTAATTTACTGCCTTCTGCACTTGTTTTTTAGTCATTTGTTAATTTAATTGCATTTATTTAAACTCTATTTGCCATACTATTGCTACACACTCGTGTGCTAGCCTGCACTGCAATTTGAATTGTATTTACTGTTGTTTTAGCTGCTTTTCTGTAAAAAAAAAAAAAATTCTAAGCTTGTTTCCTGCCTTTCCTGTAACTAGTCTAGTCCAGATACAGACTTGCTGTATCCAGGACTGTTTGTAAGCTTCTGAGCCCCCCAAGCCTTTTTGTGTTGGAAGGAAGCCTTCTAGCTTATCAGTGAGAGTGGTAAGCACTAGGTAGCCTATCTACCATGGGAAGAGTGGGTTTTGGCCCAGAAATTGTAGTTCATTGGCCATTTGGGCAGTTTTCCAACTTCCTTCTACTTTCTGGTTTAAAAGCCCACGTTTGCGTTTGGTCCCCACCTTTCCTGTAACCAGTGTAGTCCAGGTTCAGATTTGCTGTATCCATGACTGTTGGTAAGCTTCTGAGCCCCCCAAGCCCTTCTGTGTTGGAGAGAAGCATTCTAGCTTATCAGTGGGAGTGGTAAACACTAGGTAACCTATCTACCACAGGAGGAGTGGTTTCTGGCCAAGAAATTATAGTTTATTGGCCGTATGGGAAGCTTTCCATCTCTTCAACCTTCTGATTTAAAAGTCTGCGTTTGCACTTGTTTCCTGTCTTTTCTGTTACTAGTCTAGTCCAGGTATAGATTTGCTGTATCCAGGAATCTTTGTAAGCTTCTGAGCCCCCCAAGCCTTTCCGTGTTGGAGGGAAGCCTTCTAGCTTATCAGTGGGAGTGGTAAACATTAGGTAGCCTATCTACCACAAGAGGAGTGGTCCCTGGACCAAAAATTGTAGCTATTGGCTATATGAGCAGTTTTTTTCCATCTCTTTCAACTTTCTGGTTTGAAAGCTGCACGTGCGCCTGTTTCCCACCTTTCCTATAACTAGCCTTGTCCGGTTACAGAGTTGCTGTATCCAGGATTTTTAGTAAGCTTCTGAGCCCCCCATCCTTTCTGTGTTGGAGGGAAGTCTTCTAGCTTATCAGTGGGAGTGGTAAGCATTAGGTAGCCTATCTACCACAAGAAGAGTGGTTCCTGGCCCAGAAATTGTAGCTAGTGGCCGTTTGGGCAGTTTTTCCATCTCTTTCAACTTTCTGGTTTAAAAGACGCACTTGTGCTTATTTTCCACCTTTCCTGTAACTAGCCTAGTCCAGATACAGAGTTGCTGTATCCAGGACTGTTGGTAAGCTTCTGAGCCCTTCAAGCCTTTCAGTGTTGGAGGAAAGCCTTCTAGCTTATCAGTGGGAGTGGTAAGCACTAGGTAGCCTGTCTACCACAAGAGGAGTGGTTCTTGGCCCAGAAATTGTAGTTTATTGACCATTTGGACAGTTCGTCCATCTCTTTCAACTTTCTGGTTTAAAAGACTACATCTGCACTTGTTTCTCATCTTTCCTGTAACTAACCTACTGGGAAGCACTAGAAATCCTTAAACTGATATAAGCCATCTAGCTTAGAATAGAGACTTTGGAGTGATTAAGTATCAGTTTTCTGTACTTTCTTGCTGTACTTAACTGTTTTCCACCTAGATGCCGATTTTCCAGTGTTTACTGTGATTTAAAAGCTTGTTTTTTTTCACATATTGTACTTATTTGACTACCTGCACTTTTAAAAAGTTGTTTTTTCTTTAAATAATTTGTTTAACTGTTATAGGCTACACACTAAAGTGTGATAGTCTTTTCTGATATTTTTTAGTCGTTTAAAGCTGTTTTAAATGTATTTTTTTTACTGTTTTTGCCTTATCTTTTCATAAAAATAAAAAAACAAAAACAAAAAAAAATTCCTTGTCTCCTGCCCTTCTAAGCTAGTATAGTCCAGTTTTCAGGCTAGTGTTGAATTCAAGGCTGTGTTACAAGTTTCTGAGTTGCCCATACCTTACTTGGATAGAAGGAAGTTTCTCTGTTCACCTGTGAGAGAGGGGAGCTTTGATCAGCCTATCTGTCCCTGGAGGAGTGGTTCCAGCCCCAAAGTTAGTAGTTCATTGGCCATTTTAGGCTAATTTCTCTCGCTTTCATTTCCCTGCAATAAAAACGCGTTTGCATGATTTTGCGCACCGGGCAGTGCAGGTTAGCTAGGGTTAAATTATTCCTGGCTCCACTAGGTCTCCTCTTCAGTTTTCCCTTGAAACTAGTTTAATTCTTAACCTAAGCACTCAAAAGGCATTCTACAGCCCAGCACTTGCTCAGACCTAATAGCAAGCACTAATATACCCTGACACTTGATTGCCCAGCAGGGCAAGGCTCTTTATTCACCCCTCACCAATCAAGCGACTAAGCAGCTCACCCTACTATTCAGGCATGACCAAAGGGCAATTTCAGGTGTACTCTCCAGTCTATTTGGTGAATCAGGGTATCCTGAGGCAATGTTAAAATTGCCTCATGTACACAGACAACCCTCTCCTCCTACCACAAAACACTAACATATGCAAGAGAAGTAATTATACAGCCAAATTGGAGGCTAAGCTGTCTCCACCCAAGACTGGAACAGACAGTCAAGAGGAGAAGGTTAACACTTGCACCACACCTCCAGCCACACACAGACCTACTAAACCAGCACTGGCAAAAAATACACATAAATACACAAAATCATACTTGGAGGCTCTAAATAAAAACCTGCAAAAGCATCAGAGACCTCCAAATCAGACACCCAAACAACCTGCACCTCCTGTCACAAACCAGACAACACATAAAACACAAAATCAATGTGCCACACAATCACAGCCCTTAAGGCGAAATAACATACCTAACACACTAGTAATAGGTGACTCTATAGTCAGGCACACTGATGTCCCACTCACTAGGCTGGACAAGCAGAAGGTTACTGTTAGCTGCCTGTTGGGAGCCAGAATCCACCACATAACACAAGCACTCAGGTCACTCCAGAACAAGTACAAATATGACTCTGTCATTGTTCATGTTGGTGTGAATGACCTGAGACGTACCTCCCTGGACTACATGAAAAGAGACATGGAAGAGTTCTCTGATCATGTAGCCCAGGCTAGTATGACCCTGACCCTGAGTAGCATCCTGCTCTCACCAAGAATAATACCTCAGTATAAAGAAAAAATGATCAAGTTCAACAATTGGCTAAGCTTCTGGTGTCATTCAAAGGGGATCCAGTGTCTGTCAGCCTGGGATGACATGCTCGACAAGCCGCGTTGCTTCACAAGAGACGGCTTGCACCTGTCACCCCTAGGCTTTTGAATACTGGTAAAGGCTCTTGCTGCTCCCATAGTGCCTTTTTCAGGCAAGGCTCAAAAGTCAAACCCACCTCCATAAACAGTACAATTAATTACAAAAAACTGAGGGTTATGCTACTCAATGCCAGGAGTTTAAATCTCAAAATGCACATGCTGAAAGCACTCCTCAGTATGGAGAACGTCAACATCTGTGCAGTAACTGAAACCTGGATCAAGGCTCCAGAGAGCACCCCAGCACTACCAGGCTACAACTCGTACCACACATTTCGGCCACAGAACACGGACCGAAACACAAAAGGAGGGGGTGTATCCATATTCATCAAGGATACCTACACCTCCAGGTTAGTGGCACAGCATGATACCTCTGAGATCATCCATGTACAACTAACATCGGGCAAATCTGCAATGCAAATTGTGGCCTGCTACAGATCACCCTCCATGACCCAGGACCACCACTCCACCTTTCTGGAGACACTGGAAAACATGAAGGTCCTACCGAACATCATGATATTGAGCGATTTCAATTACCCTAACATTAACTGGGAAAAATATTCAAGTACAAACTCCCAGGCCCAGCACTTCCTGGAATTCATCAACTCAAATGCCCTGGATCAGCTGGTAAACTCCCCTACTAGAGGTGATACCTCACTGGTAAGATCAGACCATAAACTAATCTCACTGGATATTCACATCCCGACACCACCCCCTGCCCAGAAAACCACAGTGAAAAACTTCTTTAAAGCAAATTTCACACTCCTCAAAACCAAGGTGGAATCCTTCAAAGCCCCCGGGTCTGTGGAAAATACGGCCCAGACCTCAGAATCCTTTATAAACGCATTCTATGAACACCTTCAGGAATGCATGGATCATGCGATCCCAAATAAAACCAAGACCCAATCCTCCAAAGGCAGACGTCCTGTCTGGTGGACCCCAGCCATAAACAAACTATACAATAGAAGGAGGAAGCTACTAAATGATAGAGCAAAATTCCAAAAAGGGAAGGCATCTCTGATCAGTATTAGCAAAAAACTACGGGCACTCATAAAATCGTCTAAGGCCAGCTTCGAGAGAAAAATTGCACAGGACACTAAGGATAATCACAAGGCTTTCTTTAGTTATGTTAGGAACCTGGGTGGTAATTCCCAGATATGCTCAGAATTAGTCCAAAATGACAAAAATACACTGAACCCACAGACATTGCCAACATCCTAGCTGACAGGTTCAGCGCAAACTTCTCCCTCCCCATACCAAAAGGGCAAATATCTATCCCAGCAGAGTGCTGCCCCCTGACATCTCGGATGCTCAGGTAAGAGCCGCCCTTCCAAAGCAAAAACACAGCATCAATGGGACCAGACGGTGTCCTGGGCTGCGTCCTACATGAACTCCAAGAAGAGCTAAACCCAAACATAAAACTACTGTTCAATCTCAGCCTTACTACAGGATATGTACCCAAAGAGTGGCGTACAGCAACTGTGGTCCCTCTCCACAAAGGTGGTGCCTCAACAGATCCTGGAAACTATCCCCCATAAGCCTGACTAGCTTGGTCTGCAAAGCTATGGAAAGGATCATCATGGACCTCATAAATAAAGATATTGGGGACCTACAGACACTGGATCCCACCCATTTCAGCTTTGTTAAGGGCAGATCCTGCCTCTTAAACCTGGTTGATTTCTTTGAAACAGTCACCAAGGCCATTGACGAGGGGAAGGTGGTCCACACAGCCTACCTGGACCTCGCAAAAGCCTTTGATACAATACCCCACTCGGGCATTATAGATAAGCTCACCAGCTTAATTATAAACCCCTATGTCTCTAGATGGGTTGCAAACTGGCTCAAGGACAGAACCCACATGGTTAGAATTGCTGGAGCCATGTCAGACTCCAAACCAGTTACAAGTGGCATCCCACAAGGCTCAGTCCTGGGACCTCTCTTGTTCAGTATATATTTCTTGGAGGTACAGGCCAACACGGAAGGACTGTGGCTGACCAAGTTCACAGATGACTGCAAACTGGGCGCCATAATCGACTCTCCAGCCGACACAAGCATCCTACAAAAGGGCCTCATAGAAACAGACAACTGGTGCCAGAGCCATGGCCTCAAGCTAAACGCCAAAAAGTGTATAGTCATCCCCTTTGGCAAAAACAAAGTGCCCACAAATTACCACATGGATGGTAATCCATTAAGTACAGAAGAAGTAATTAGGGACCTGGGGACCCAAGTTGATAGCAATCTCTCGTTTGACAATGACGTGGCCAAAGTGGTTGGAAAAACATTTTATATAGCCCACATAATCATGAAGGGATTCACATCTAGATCAGGGGAGGTCATCGTGCCTCTTTACTCATCCCTCATCAGGCCCATAATTGAGTACAATGCCCCTTTTGGGATGTACCTTACCAGACACCTGCAGCAACTGGAAAGACCCCAAAAGTACCTCACCAAGAGGATCAAAGGGCTCAAACAGATGCCATATGCTGCCCGGTTAAAGAAACTCCAGCTGTACTCAGTGGCATACCGCCTGTTCAGAGGCAATCTGTGCCTGATGTATAAAGCCATGTCCAACCCGGAATTAATGGACATGCTGCACCTCAGAAAATCCAAATCCTATCAAGCTACATGCTCGAGAGACTTGAACCTCAGCACTGAAATAAATAGGACATGCTGGAGGGACAGATTCATAACCCAGAGGCTCCCTTCACTCTGGAATAAAATCCCAGTCCAGGTTAGGCAGAGTCCCTCATTGACTCTCTTCAAGAGGAATCTTGATGTGTGGATGGGAGATCGTAGGTTTACCCCGGGTATAACTTCTGTGTCACTGTTATACAGAGGCACAGTATACTAACCTCAAAAAAGGGCATAGCAAAATTAATTTAAAATGGGTGGCGAAAGCCAAACACATTCTGGCTATGCTTATAAATACCCTAGGGCAGATAGCGTAGTATGAACCTATGAACCTATGAACCTATAAAACATATCGGATCTGGTCATCACAAACACGGGCGACAGGTGTTCCACCCATCACTGGTTAGATCAGACCATAAACTAATCACTTTGGATGTCCACACCCCACCACCACCCCCAACTAAGGAAACCACAGTAAAAAACTTTTCTAAAGCAAACTTCACTTTACTTAAGACAGAGGCAGTAAGTTTCACAGACCACACGCTAAAAGATAATGCTGCCCAAGATGCAGAAACCTTTACAAATACACTCTATGAGCACCTACAAGGATGCATGGATCGTGCCATCCCTAGCAATACCAAGACTCACTCCTCTAGGAGAAGGAAACCAGTCTAGTGGACCCCTGCCATAAACAGGCTATACAACAGAAGGAGGAAACTAGTTCAGAAAAAAACAAATCCCAAGAAGGAAAGACATCCCTGATCAGTATCAGTAAGAAACTAAGGTCCCTCATAAAATCATCCGAGGCTAACTTCAAAAGAAAAATAGCCAAGGATTCAAAAGATAACCACAAAGCCTTGTTAAGAATCTAATTGGCAACTCACAGATATGCACTGAACTAGTGCAAAACAGCACAAAAGATCCTGAACCTACTGATATTACCAACATCCTGGCAGATAGATTCAGTACAAACGTCATCTCCCTCTCACCCCCAAAAGGGCCCACAACAATACCGGAAAAGTGTAGTGTCCCGGAAATCACAGATGCACAGGTGAAAATAGCTCTTTCAAAAGCCAAAAACACAGCATCAATGGGGCCAGATAGTGTTGCAGGCTGCATCTTGCATGAACTACAGAACAAACTAACCCCTCACCTAAACACACTGTTCAACCTCAGCCTATCCACAGGCTACATGCTCATAGAATGGTGAACAGCAATGGTTATTCCACTCCACAAAGGAGGGGCCATAACTGACCCTGGTAACTATCGCCCCATAAGCCTGACTAGCCTGGTCTGCAAGGCTATGGAGCGCATCATCACAGAACTCATTAACAAAGACATTGGGAACCTCCAAACACTTGACCCAACCCAGTTCGGCTTTGTTAAGGGCAGATCATGCCTGCTAAACCTGGTTGACTTCTTAGAGACAATCACCAAGGCCATAGATGAGGGAAAAGTTGTTCACACAGCCTAACTTGACCTCGCCAAGGCTTTCGACACCATTCCCCACTCGGGTATTACAGAAAAACTCCCCAGCTTGAACGTAAACCCCTACATCACGAGATGGGTTGCCAACTGGCTTACAGACAGAACTCACATGGTAAGAATAGTGGGCTCCAGGTCCAACTCTAAACCAGTCGCAAGTGGTGTCCCATAAGGCTTGGTCCTGGGACCCCTACTGTTCAGCATATACTTCTCAGAAGTACGGGCAAACACAGGAGGACTATGGCTACCACGTTCACTGATGACTGCAAACTGGGAGCCATAATTGACTGGCTGACACAGACATCCTCCAAAAGGGCCTTACTGAGACAGACACCTGGTGTCAAAGTCATGGCCTCAAGCTAAATGCCAAAAAATGCATAGTCATCCTGTCTGGAAAAAACAAAACACCCACAAATTACCACATGGTGGAAGCCCCCTTAATACAGAAGAGGTAATAAGAGATCTGTGGACCCAGGTATATAGTAATCTCTCCTTTGATAATCATATTGCCAAAGTAGTTAGGAAATCCTTCTATGTGGCCCATTTAATTACTAAAGGGTTCGCATCTAGAAATAAAGGTTATAGTGCCCCTCTACTCGTCACTCATGAGACCCATCATAGAGTACAATGCCCCATTTGGGATGTACCTCACAAGACACTTCCAACACCTGGAGAGACCACAAAAGTACCTCAACAAGAGGATTACTGGCCTGAAACATATGTCCTAAGCAGCCCGACTGAAAAAACTCTGGCTGTACTCAGTGGCATATCGCTTACTCAGAGTTGATCTCTGCCTGACTTACAAAGCCAAGTCCAATTCAGAACTGATGGACATGCTCCACCTAAAGAAATCCAAGTCACTGTAAGCCACACGCTCTAGTGAGCTAAACCTCACCACGACAATAAATAGAACATGCTGGAGGGATAGATTCCTGTCACAGAGACTCCCCATGCATTGGAACAAGATTCCAAACTACATTAGGCAGAGCCCCTCACTAACACTCTTCAAGAGAAACCTTGACGAGTGGATGGGTAACAGAAAATACACCCCTGGGATCATTTCATTGGCTCTGCTTGACAGAAGATCAGTTAATTAATCAATAGGGTGGCAAAAGCCAAGACAATCTGGCTAGGCTTATAAATGCCCTCGGGCAGATAGCCTAGTACCTACCTATGAACCTATGGACCTATGAACCTATTGCTGAAATTAGCACTTTTGTTCTGCTGACTGGTCTGTTATTGAGTTTAAACAGCACTGCACTGTTGTTCCTTATTGTTATTGTACTATTGTTCACTTAGGCTTTGATGATAGTAGTGTTACTAAGTTTAAATAACATTGCACTGTTGCACCTCATTACTTTAGTACTGTTGCTCACTACTGGCAATATCTAAAGTAATGCTGTAATGTTGCCTGTTAACTGGTACTATCTACATAAACACAATTTAACTTATTATCGCAGCTACTGTTTGCACTCTTTGATCACTGGTGTTGTTGCATTTCTGTTTGTTACCGATCATTGTATCATTACAGCCTTTAAAGCTATTGCTCTACAGTAGTGCACTAGATTGCAGTGTTACCTGTGTGATATACTTTTATTACTTGACTGAATGCCATACGGATACTGCATTAAAACTAGTTGCTTTACAGTTACTGCACTTGAAACTAGTCTTTTAGATTATTTGTATCCATTAGAGTTACTGTATCTGGGCCCATTGGGTTAGACTATCTGTTTCTCCTTGTTTGTACTAGTTAGAAACGACATTAGTCTAATGGGTAAAACTATTTGATGTAAATGCACCACGTGTTACGGATTACCCTAACATTCCTGCATCTTTCTGTCACTTTTGAATTTATTTACTTATTTTATTTTTTACATTTGTGAATAGTGTGCTATTCACACTTCATATTTCTGTAACATTTGATATGGTTATACTCAGCACCAGGAGAAGAACCAGCAATTTATGACTGGTTGCAGGCAGCATTCTAGACAGATCTGATCCTGAAGGAGAACACCATTACAGAACCCATATATGACTGGGGAAGGTCATAAGGCTCAGTTCTTGACTCATAGAATGAAAGTAGTCTACCATGTAAATATTAAGCAGATAAAAGGGAATCTAGCATTTGTTCTTTAAAGAGAAATCTCTGCAAACAAAACACCTGATCAAAACTCCATAAAACACACTTGCTAACATGCTTGAAAAGTGACATAAAATATTTTTATTTTGAAAAAGATATGATCCATGGACCCCTTCCACAAAGTACTTTACCTCTCAACATACTCTTACTTGCATACGCCGACTCCATGGTCACACAGTATCAAGAAAAAGGGAAATCCCATAAAAAGGATGAAGCATGGCTTGCATATCTATGATCCTGGAATGTGCAGAAAGGATTCCAGAAGCTGCATATCCTGCTATTTTTTTCTGTCACTGTTGTCTTAGTTGATTGAAATTTGATCGATATTCTACTATAAGCAGACTAAACTTTGGCTGTACACAGTGCCTCCTTTCCTCCACACTATTGCAAAAATTCCACTATTTTTTCCCAGTTCTCAAAAAATTGTATCTGAGTTTTAAAAGAGAGTTTAAAAATGAAAATAGATCCATTTATGGCAGATATAACCTGTACTGTTGTGGTCTATGGGCTCCTTGGAACAAATAAATAATATAAAGCTGAAGTCAACAGGTCTAAAACACCTTCAAGTGTGGCAAACCCCCTTTAAGTGTGTTATTTAAAAGGCATGTCAACTGTGGCAAGTGCCTTAAAAAGGAGTAGGCTAGAAGCCTTAATAGAATCAACACAAAATGATTTCATAGGTCTAAAACCACAGTAGGAAGTAAGCATTTTCTGCTCTAGCTGTTAAAAAAGCAAAAAACTCATAGGGGGAGTATACTGTCAGCTAATCTGTGATCAAATGTATATCCATCTTTGTAGAGATGTTTCGTGTTTACTGGGGAGAAATGAAAAGACTGGTATACTTCCCTCTTTTTAGTGAAAAAATGCAAAGATGAAAAGGAAGTGACGCAACAACAGGACTCAGTGGCAAACTAGAATAATGTTTTAGTTGTTTACATCACAGAGACAAGAGCCAGGGTTTGAGTCTTTTCTTTAGAGGGGGAAACTGGCTAGGCTTAAAGTAGCCCTCAAGGACAGCTAGCCTAGTATTACCTATGACCCAGACATTGCAAATAAAATAATGACCATTTTCTGTAAGATCCTTACCACCCAGACACAATCCTTAATAGGCCATGCTTTTGCAGCTCTATAACTTCATAGGTATAATGTATCTCTTTTCAGAATATAATATGAGAAGCCAAAACCTTAAAAGAACCTCATCAGATGATGTAGTGAAATCACTACCTATTGCTAAAACCCAAGGGTAGACGTTAGTTGCATTTCCTTCCATGAATTCAGGAGACACTAAAAACCTTGTTTAGAGCATGGTCCTGGTTCCCTCATGTACTAAGATCTCCCTGAAGGGAAAAGTTATTGTCATGAAGAGTGAGGTGAAGATTTATCCAATTAAGATAGTTATAGCCCATCCCAATTATCTCTATGAATACAAAGATTTATGGTGAAATCAAGACTAATATATGAAAAAATTTTTTGCTTTCCCCTAATTCACCTATCTTAGGCTGACCACCAAAGATCATACTAATACATGCTACATAATAAAAATAACCACTGCTCTACAGGCTTCTTCCAAGCTGGGCAAACTTTATATCACAGCTGTTCTGGATTTTGGAAAAAGAATCATTAGATTGGTCTAACATTTCGACATAATGACATTAAATAGATTCCCTATTTTAGTGGTACAAGTTGTCTCCTTACTTTGCCACTCACCTTCAGACAAGTTCTAGATAAAATAACTTTTTTCTCGAACATTCTTTCTGTTCAGTTGTACTCAGCAGGGGTACAATCCTCAACTTCTTAACCTGCCACTGAGTTATTAGCTGCACTCTTGACAGTCTCCACAGCCGTTAAAAGAATCCACATAGGCAGCATAGAAATGTAAGTGAACTTATTGACTGGTAACTATCTCTTTTATATATGAAATCCTACAGAAGGGTTACATGTGCATCTGTGGACACTAACAGCATGACAGATATTAGTAATGTTAATGTCTGACTTCTATCAGAACTCTTTAAATTAACCACTAACTATTAACCATGTCCTGACAAGTCCCTTTGTGATCTCAAATTCATCACACACACATCCATTGTTGTTTTTCTTCATCCTGACATTAGAGCAATCTTCTTCTTCTTCTTTTGGCTTTTCCCAGTTAGGGGTCACCACAGTGGATCACCTGTCCGCTCATGATTGGCAATGGAGTTTTACAGTGTCGAGTTGCCAGCCCAGTGCCCAACCTTCCACAGAAGGCACACACATGCACGCACTCACACCTATGGCCAATTTAGAGTGTCCAATCCACCTACAGCATGTTTTTGGGATGTAATATCTATTTTTGAACACCTTATTAAAGAAAACGAGAGAAATAAAAGAGAAAAATAATTTATTTGTAGTAATAAGAAAGTATAAATGTACACTACTACTACATGAATCCTGGAAAATGAGAAATAATAGCTTAGACCCATTAAACCTGCTATCAGCAATTAACATAATTGTCTCAAAAATCCAGTCTAGATTCACGCTTTACAACAAGGCTACACCTGCACTACCTATCTTCAACAATGCCTCACTATTATTGTTCTTCATTCACCCCACCACATCAGCGCACACCTCATCCTAATCATGTGTAATTATTGCCAATAGTTAAATTACATACATAAACATATTTTTAAATTTGGAACTAGGAACAACACCCATTCCAAATAAACATTGTGTCCCAAACCCATCTCTCTTTCTCTTTAATTCATCCATTATTTAATGCTAGCAATGCCTTCAGCTCCTTCTGTAACCCATAAATCTGTATGTGACCCACAGTTTTCTTTATTCACTCTTAGCCAGTTTTTCTTATCCCAAATGTTCTTCTCCTTACCCAAATTTTAACTTCAAGACTCCTCAACTTTCATATTTAACTGCACTTCTCACAGAACAAAACAACATCCAACCCCTGTCCCACAAAGTATCCCCATTATTTATCCCTTCAATGCTGCAGAGTTGCACCCCATCATCTTCTTTCAATAATGCCTCCATTCTTTCCAAGTTCTTAGACTCCCATTCTTTCAGCTGCTGCATCCCTGCCTTTGACCATTGCTCAGTAATTGGGGACAATTTTATTTTTTTTCTTATCTTCATAACCCTAAGTTAACCAAAGCTTACTTTGTATTTCTTTACCAGAGGCTATATCCACTCAACTACTCCATTCCATTCTGCTCCCTTACAATTTTCCTCCCACTGCAACTACCTCAGGCTACTACCTGTATCCTCTGTAGTCACTGCATCATGTTGACTGCTGGTTTATACCTAATGGATGCCTGATATGCCCCTTTGCAGGTTCTTAACTTGCCCTTACCTAAACTGCTGCTTTTGCCTCTCCCAAATTTACTGCACACATTTTGAATATCTGCTTCCCTAATATCCTGTTGTCTAAGTGCACATGGAAAGCCAGATATAACACTAGTTTCAGTATTATTACTCTCACCATTTCAATCTTCTCATCCAGACCTTTACTTGATTACTTGCCTGATAAAGTACCTGTTTTAACTTTGACTCTGCTCAGTTTTTCTCCATAATAATTTTTACTTTGAATAAATTCTAATTTCCAAATACCTATCCTCCCGTTAGATACATGCAGCTGAAATGCATCCCCTTTTCCAATCCAGATTCCCATCAATCTGTGCAGATGATAATGAAAACCTAATTTATTTCTGTACTGGTCAAAAATGTCTAACAACCCT
Source organism: Protopterus annectens (assembly GCF_019279795.1). Lineage (NCBI taxonomy): Eukaryota > Metazoa > Chordata > Ceratodontiformes > Protopteridae > Protopterus > Protopterus annectens. The sequence continues at coordinate 124,421,110 of NC_056730.1, read as the reverse complement.
GTTATCAATAATTCCACATTTATCAAAAATAATTTGCCATCATCCACAAACAAGTTGATTGAACCTAGACTACACTGCCCATCTTTCCTTTTTGAGGAGAGACAATGCATCTTGTTCAGCTTCTGTAAGACTAAAAGAGAAAAGAAATGAGGGCTAACCCAGTATAGTACCCATTACCAAATTCCACATCATAGATAAATCACCATTAATCATAATTCAAACCCAGTGAGAGTCATATGATGCCTTAATGCTCTGCAGTAGCCCAACATCCCAAAATTCTGTCCAACATTCTTGATATAAATGTCTGGATGATGATGTAAAATTATATTTTTACACATCCATAAGAAAAAATCTGTTTCCCGTCCATCCAATAAAATCTATAAGGTTTTACTAATCCATAATTCCTTCCATGCACATTGTCTTTGTTCTATTCCACTCTGTCTAAGCAATTCCCCCATTCTAATTCTTCTGGAGTACTTCCTGAGATACTGTCTTCAGCCACTTATCATCTGTGTTCCCTGGTTTGATTTGTCTCAACTAAACAAAGCAATACTTTCTTTACCGTTGTCATCATTTCTTTAGTATTTGGCTTAGCATTCGTATTGCAGAATGGAATCAACTAAAAGTCCAGAGCATCCCACTTCCTTTTCAGCATTACTATAACTGCATCTTTTAGCATGGACCAGGGGAAATGCCATCTTTCCATTATGCTGTTTACTGAGTGCATCATATTTTTTCTCATCAAAACTCTATAAAAGTCCATATTCTTCTCAACCCCCAAGCTTTACCTGTTTTATATGTTTTATTGCTGCAATTATCTCATGTTCCTCACTTTGCAATACAACCTCCAACACTTCTAAAACTCTAATCACATCCTAAGCCATACATCAAGCATTTCTTGGTATCAGACTGTACAGATTAAGAAAAAATCAAATGGCATTCCTAACTAATGTTGATACTTAATGTCAAAATTTCTTCCAGACTGTAGCTTAATGTACTTGCACAGATTTTCATCTTATTCTTTAATTTCCAGAAAGGTTTCACAGAATTCCCTTATAACACATAATCTGGTACCTTCTCCTCCCCAACAACGTCTTCAGCTTTGGTTTAGTCCAATACCTTCAGCTCTTCAATGATAACTCAAACTGCTTTATTTCTTTCCAAATTATTTTCTATTTCCCTTACCACCTGTAACTTCTTTAATTTCTCTTCCCCATTCCTGATTTTATCTTCCACTTCTACTAAGCTTTCCAAACCAATATTTCACATTTGCTCCCATCCATAATGTCCTTATTGTGTTCCATGCAAGAAAGCAATTTCCCCATGCCTATTCTTCTTGTCGACTCCCTGAGACAGTCTCTTCAGCCAACTAACATCTGTGCTTCCTGCCTGTTACGTGGGTTATATCTCAAGCACCTGCTCCTCCATGCCCCATCTAGTTCAATGACACCAGATGGATTATCTTTCAAGAATCAATATTCCATTCGCCTCTGCTTCTAACTGATAATTCCTCAAAATGTAGTCAGACCAGCTCACCTCCTTCATCTCATGCCTGAAAAAGATCAACTTTTTACTCAACTCCATTTCTTCCTCCAGATACCTATTAGGTCCATTTCTTCTTCAATCTTCTGCCAGAAAAGCTTTTGAATTTGTAAATGAAACTCCATAGCTCCGTATAATTTTCCCAAGCAAGGATTCAATAATAAATTAAGTTCTTCCGTAGGTTCAGCCTATCCTCTGCCCTCCTGCATAGCCTAGTAGCCTGGCAAGGCTCATCTAAAGCATCCACATAGCCTGTATTTTGTCCATAATATGACGCAACTACTACACCCCTCCCTTCTGTGTCATACCATCCTATATCATTTCCCTCCTTACATGCTATAACACTCATAGCCTAGTCCATTGATCAAAATTCCCACCTCCTTTACCCTCCTTTTGCACAAGCTTCCCAATAACCATTATGTGCCATTCCTTTCATAGTTTCCTCACTTCTGTCACTTTAACCTTAATCTACTTGAACATCGCAATATCAGTCCTTTGTCTGACTAACATAGATACTGTCCTCTCCCACATAATATGATTATTTCTACCCCCCCCCATTTCATGTAGCTACCATCACCGTCACAGAAACTACAACTCTTCTCTGCCTTGCCATCTGTGCTAGACTACATGTGTCCTTGGGCTGCATTCATGAAGATTTACCTGTGGTCCCCACCATGGCCACAGATGGTCACAACCTCCACATGCTGTCTCTATCATAATAGATGGTTTGCTCACAATCCCTGCTAACAAACACCTCATAACTAACTTGCTAGGTCTTTTCTCTTCTTACTTGCCCCAGACCATTTAATATATTCTGCATAAAACAGTAAAGGTTCAGGGCACTCTACCTTCGCAATCCTAGTCCTTCCATTCATAGCTTCTCATTACATAAAATCCACAACCTGTCTACAGCATTGTCATAGGTTCATTTGCACATGAGCAACAATATAAACTGCATCAGTCACTATTGGTATGTAGCTGCTCTTATGAGATTCCACAGTTTTCTAGTAATCCTATAAGTACACTAATAAATGTCTTGATGTTAATTCTTTTAACATCCAGCTGTGCGGTTACAAAACAAACACGCTCTATCCCATATGATCTTAACAGATCAAAAGTTCTCCAAAATTTCCCCTATCCTTGTAAATAAAATCCATCTGAAAATCTCCAGTTCTCCAGGCATTTTTAAAAGATACATGAAATATACTGAAAAATAAAAATCCCCTCAGAAATGCAGAGTTGAAAGTTACAATACACATTACTGCTTATTCTTGTGATATAATCCAATATATTTCATTTATATGATTTTGTTTGTTATCAGGGGTTGAATTGAATCCTGATCCATATGGCCCATTTTCAGGTTTAGTCCGGGAGAAATAAAAAAAAAATAATGCTGGCTTGTCAATCCAATTTACAAAAGGTGTCTAGCGTATGGATGAAGTAGAAAGTCCTAAAGGTACTACAGTAAATGAGACTAACATATACATATAGTTATAGACTATTTGTAAACATATACAATAATAGAAAAAAGACTGGGTAGAAAAAGAAACAAGTGAAGGATTAGTAGAGGTAGAGAGATTGGTTATTGTTAAGATTTTAGAAAGGCATGAGGCAGAGTAGAAAAAAGTGAGGAGGCTAAAAAGAATCATATGATAGGTAGTTAGTGGATGACATGTTTGTGAAGGGATTTACTACATGAAGTGTAATGTGGGTATAACTTTTTATGTAATGCTGAGGTACTGAAGTATTTATATTAGACATTATCAAAAATTATTATTTTTTTTGAATTTGTGTCTATATGTTTTGAAGGGTGAAACTGTTATTAATGCAGCTAGCAATGACTGTCCAATTCGATGAGTCATTACTGAAAATCTAAAAGCAGTAAAATGAAACTTCTTTGAGGGGTGTTTAAGAAGAATAAATGTTACTTAAAGTGGTTGTTTTTGTCAGCTGACTGACAAAGAAGTGCAAAGTGTTTAGGATGTCAAGTGTATACATTCATACCTCTCAACTATCAATATTTTTGCAGAATGTCTAGATTTTTGTTCATATTTTTTAACTGTTTCTCATAAAATGTGTTTCTAGCAAATCACTGAGGATTGAAGTCACTATATAATGATATTAATTTGACCTTAAGACTTCATATCCTTCAAAAATACATTAACATAAATCCTGTTACTCTAACACCTTTTTAAGTTTACAAGAGCAATATTTCAAATATGTCCCTATTTTTGGGCCTGTGTCACCCCATTATTTTAGGGTCTGTCAGGATTTCTTGAGCTAAGAGGTTGTGAGGCATGTATACATTATTGATATAATTAGCAGAGTGTATGACTCTTTTACTCGTAGCCAGTTTTCTTTTGCTAAAACTGATCAGGGGTGTTCCCCTTTTTTGGAGTGGGGGTCTAGGGAGATTAATCTACAAATGTTACTTACCTTACTCTGCAGTGAGTGTTTTTTTCATGGCTGCATTGGCTATGATGGGAGATTGATATTTATGTGGGATGAGTAAAATCCCAAATAAAAAAACAAAAAACTAGTAGACTTAAAATTGTGTTGATGAGCTCAGTCACAATAATTTCCAAAAATCATGAAACCCAAGTATTGTTCCAAAGCAACAAGACTTTATTCATCACAGACAAGTGATCCTGAGTAACAAAAAAAATCAGAATATTTTTTTTAGATTTTCTATTTTTTTTTTGTCACTGAGGATTGTTACTGAGGATCACTTGTCTGTGACAAATAAAGGCTTGTTGCTTTGGAATGCTACCTGGGTTTCATAATTATTGGAGATTATTGTGACTGATCTCATCAATGAAGTTTTAAGTCTACTAGTTTTTCTGTTTTTTTACCTCAACACTCATGTTGGTGAGGTTGGAATTTGACAGATTCATGTGCTTGTTCAATTATTTTTATCATTAAAATCTCATTTACCAGTAGCCAATCTGCCCTCAGGAGAGAGGAAGTGTGACATATTTTGTATTTAATTTGTTTAATGTGGAATTGGAAGTGGAGAGATTGATCACAACATATCATCAAGTATATATAGAGTGGTCTGTGTTTGCATAGTATACACTGTTGAGGTATTTGGGAAATCATTTGTCTGTTTAAAAGAGCATAGTATTTAGGATAAATTTATTTTGTGTGAGTCAAGGTCACGAGTGGACAGAATTCTTTAAATCCTTTTTATATACTAGAATGAGAAGTGGTGATCAGGAAAGTGACTATATAATCTCTGCATTTATGATAACACGGCTTTGTGTAGTGATAATCAGGGAAGTGACTAAACAATCTCTGTGTATATGATAAGGGTCTGTGTAGGTGCTAATCAGGGAAGTGACTATATAATCTCTGTGTATATGATAACAAGGCTTTGTGTAGCTGCTAATCAGGGAAGTGACTATATAATCTCTGCTATATGATAACAAGGATTTGTGTAGTGATAATCAGGGTAGTGACTATCTAATCTCTGTATATATGATAACAAGGCTTTGTGTATTGATAATCAGGGAAGTAACTATCTAATCTCTGTGTATATGATAAGCGTCTGTGTAGGTGCTAATCAGGGAAGTGACTATATAATCTCTGGTATATGATAACAAAGCTTTGTGTAGTGATAATCAGGGAAGTGACTATCTAATCTCTGCATATATGATAACAATTGTGTAGGTGCAAATCAGGGAAATGGTTATCTAATCTCTGTGTATATGATAAGGGTCTGTGGAGGTGCTAATCAAGGATGTGACTATATAATCTCTGCGTATATGATAACTAGGCTTTGTGTAGGTGCTAATCAGGGAAGTGACTATATAATCTCTTGTATATGATAACAATGATTTGTGTAGTGCTAATCAGGGAAGTGACTATCTAATCTCTGTGTATATGATAAGGGTCTCTGTAGCTGCTAATCAGGGAAGTGACTCCCTAATCTCTGTGTATATGATAAGGGTATGTGTAGGTGTTAATCATGGAAGTGAATATCTAATCTCTGTGTATATGATAACAAGACTTTGTGTAATGATAATTAGGGAAGTGACTAATCTCTGCGTATATGATAACAAAGCTTTGTGTAGTACTAATGAGGGAAGTGACTATCTAATTTCTGCATATATGATAACAAGGCTTTGAGTAATGCTAATCAGGGAAGTGACTATCTAATCTCTGTGTATATGATAACGGTCTGTGTAGGTACTAATCAGGGAAGTGACTATATAATCTCTGGTATATGATAACAAGTCTTTGTTTAGGTATTAATCAGGGAAGTGACTATACAATCTCTGCATATATGATAAGGCTTTGTGTAGTGATAATCAGGGAAGTTACTATATAATCTCTGTATATATGATAAGGCTTTGTGTAGCTGCTAATCAGGGAAGTGACTATATAATCTCTGCTATATGATAACAAGGGTTTGTGTAGTGATAATCAGGGAAGTGACTATTTAATCTATGGGTATATGATAAGGGTCTGTGCAGGTACTAATCATGGAAGTGACTATATAATCTCTGGTATATGATAACAAGGCTTTGTGTAGTGATAATCATGGAAGTTACTAAATCTCTGTGTATATGATAACAATGCTTTGTGTGAGTGGGAATCAGGGAAGTGGCTATATAATCTCTGTGTATATGATAACAAGGCTTTGTGTAGTGCTAATCAGAGAAGTGACTATCCAATCTCTGTGTATATAATAAGGGTCTGTGTAGGTGCTAATCAGTGAAGTAACTATCAAATCTCTGTGTATATGATAACAAGGCTTTGTGTAGGTGCTAATCAGGTAAGTGAGTATCTAATCTCTGTGTATATGATAATGTCTGTGTAGGTCCTAATTAAGGAAGCGACTATCTAATCTCTGTGTAGATGATTAGGGCCTGTGTAGGTGCTAATCTAGGAAGTGACTATATAATCTCTGGTATATGATAACAAAGCTTTGTGTAGTGATAATCAGGGAAGTGGCTATATAATCTCTGTGTATAGGTTAATGGTCTGTATAGGTGCTAATCAGGGAAGTGACTATCTAATCTCTGCATATATGATAACAAGGCTTTGTGTAGTGCTAATCAGGGAAGTGACTATCTAATCTCTGTGTATATGATAAGGGTCTGTGTAGGTGCTAATCAGGGAAGTGACTATATAATCTCTGGTATATGATAACAAGGCTTTGTGTAGTGATAATCAGGGAAGTGACTATCTAATCTCTGTGTATATGATAAGGGTCTGTGTAGGTGCTAATCAGGGAAGTGACTATATAATCTCTGCGTATATGATAACAAGGCTTTGTGTAGTGCTAATCAGGGAAGTGACTATCTAATCTCTGTGTATATGATAAGGGTCTGTGTAGGTGCTAATCAAGGAAGTGACTATCTAATCTCAGTGTATATGATAAGGGTCTATGTAGGTGCTAATCAGGGGAGTGACTATCTAATCTCTGTGTATATGATAACAAGGCTTTGTCTAGTGCTAATAAGGGAAGTGACTATCTAATCTCTGTGTATATGATAAGGGTCTGTGTAGTGCTAATCAGGGAAGTGACTATTTAATCTCTTTATATATGATAAGGGTCTGTGTAGGTGCTAATCAGTGAATTGACTATTAATCTTTTCATATATGATAACCAGGCTTTATGTAGTTCTAATCAGGGAAGTGACTATCTAATCTCTCTGTATATGTTAAGAGTCTGTGTAATGCTAATCATGGAAGTGAGTATCTAATCTCTGCGTATATTGTAACAAGGCTTTAAGTAGGTGCTAATCAGCAAAGTGACTATTTAATCTCTATGTATATGATAAGGGTCTGTGTAGATGATAATCAGGGAAGTGACTATCTAATCTCTGCATATATGATAACAAGGCCTTGTGTAGTGCTAATCAGGGAAGTGACTATCTCATCTCTGTGTATATGATAAGGGTCTGTGTAGGTGGTAATCAGGGAAGTAACTCCCTAAACTCTGTGTATATGATAAGGGTCTGTGTAGGTGTTAATCATGGAAGTGAATATCTAATCTCTGTGCATATGATAACAAGACTTTGTGTAATGATAATTAGGGAAGTGACTAATCTCTGCATATATGATAACAAAGCTTTGTGTAGTGCTAATGAGGGAAGTGACTATCTAATCTCTGCATATATGATAACAAGGCTTTGAGTAATGCTAATCAGGGAAGTGACTATATAATCTCTGTGTATATGATAAGAGTCTGTGAAGGTGCTAATCAGAGAAGTAACTATATAATCTCTGGTATATGATAATAAGTCTTTGTATAGGTGCTAATCAGGGAAGTGACCATATAATCTCTGTCTATATGATAACAAGTCTTTGTGTAGGTGCTAATCAAGGAAGTGACTATAAAATCTCTGGTATATGATAACACGCATTTGTGTAGTGATAATCAGGGAAGTGACTATCTAATCTATGGGTATATGGTAAGGGTCTGTGCAGGTACTAATCATGGAAGTGACTATATAATCTCTGGTATATGATAACAAGGCTTTGTGTAGTAATAATCATGGAAGTTACTATCTAATCTCTGTGTATATGATAACAATGCTTTGTGTGAGTGGGAATCAGGGAAGTGGCTATATAATCTCTGTGTATATGATAACAAGGCTTTGTGTAGTGCTAATCAGGAAAGTGACTATCCAATCTCTGTGTATATGATAATGGTCTGTGTAGGTGCTAATCAGTGAAGTGACTATTAAATCTCTGTGTATATGATAACAAGGCTTTGTGATGTGCTAATCAGGGAAGTAACTATCTAATCTCTGTATATTTGATAAGGGTCTGTGTAGTGCTAATCAGGGAATTGACTATGTAATATCTGTGTATATGATATGGGTCTGTGTAAGTGCTAATCAGGGAAGTGACCATCTAATCTCTTTATATATGATAACGGGCTATGTATGTGCTAATCAGGGAAGTGACTATCTAATCTCTGTGTATATGATAATAAGGCTTTGTGTAGGTGCTAATCAGGTAAGTGAGTATCTAATCTCTGTGTATATGATAATGTCTGTCTAGGTCCTAATTAGGGAAGTGACTATCTAATCTCTGTGTAGATGATTAGGGCCTGTGTAGGTGCTAATCAAGGAAGTGACTATATAATCTCTGGTATATGATAACAAAGCTTTGTGTAGTGATAATCAGGGAAGTGACTATATAATCTCTGTGTATAGGTTAAGGGTCTGTGTAGGTGCTAATCAGGGAAGTGACTATCTAATCTCTGCATATATGATAACAAGGCTTTGTGTAGTGCTAATCAGGGAAGTGACTATCTAATCTCTGTGTATATGATAAGGGTCTGTGTAGGTGATAATCAGGGAAGGGACTATATAATCTCTGGTATATGATAAAAAGGCTTTGTGTAGTTATAATCAGGGAAGTGACTAATCTCTGCGTATATGATAATAAGGCTTTGTGTGAGTGGAAATCAGAGAAGTGACTATATAATATCTGTGTATATGATAATAAGGCTTTGTCTAGTGCTAATAAGGGAAGTGACTATCTAATCTCAGTGTATATGATAAGGGTCTATGTAGGTGCTAATCAGGGGAGTGACTATCTAATCTCTGTGTATATGATAACAAGGCTTTGTCTAGTGCTAATAAGGGAAGTGACTATCTAATCTCTGTGTATATGATAAGGGTCTGTGTAGTGCTAATCAGGGAAGTGACTATTTAATCTCTTTATATATGATATGGGTCTGTGTAGGTGCTAATCAGTGAATTGACTATTAATCTCTTCATATATGGTAACCAGGCTTTATGTAGTTCTAATCAGGGAAGTGACTATCTAATCTCTCTGTATATGATAAGATTCTGTGTAATGCTAATCATGGAAGTGAGTATCTAATCTTTGCGTATATTGTAACATGGCTTTAAGTAGGTGTTAATCAGCAAAGTGACTATCTAATCTCTATGTATATGATAAGGGTCTGTGTAGATGATAATCAGGGAAGTGACTATCAAATCTCTGCATATATGATAACAAGGCCTTGTGTAATGCTAATCAGGGAAGTGACTATCTAATCTCTGTGTATATGATAAGGGTCTGTGTAGGTGCTAATCAGGGAAGTGACTCCCTAATCTCTGTGTATATGATAAGGGTCTGTGTAGGTGTTAATCATGGAAGTGAATATCTAATCTCTGTGTATACGATAACAAGACTTTGTGTAATGATAATTAGGGAAGTGACTAATCTCTGCGTATATGATAACAAAGCTTTGTGTACTGCTAATGAGGGAAGTGACTATCTAATCTCTGCATATATGATAACAAGGCTTTGAGTAATGCTAATCAGGGAAGTGACTATCTAATCTCTGTGTATATGATAATGGTCTGTGTAGGTGCTAATCAGGGAAGTGACTATATAATCTCTGGTATATGATAACAAGTCTTTGTTTAGGTATTAATCAGGGAAGTGACTATATAATCTCTGCATTTATGATAACAAGGCTTTGTGTAGTGATAAACAGGGAAGTGACTATATAATCTCTGTGTATATGATAAGGGTCTGTGTAGGTGCTAATCAGAGAAGTAATTATATAATCTCTGGTATATGATAACAAGTCTTGGTTTAGGTGCTAATCAGAGAAATGACTATATAATCTCTGTCTATATGATAACAAGGCTTTGTGTAGGTGCTAATCAAGGAAGTGACTATAAAAATCTCTGGTATATGATAACACGTAATTGTGTAGTGCTAATCAGGGAAGTGACTATCTAATCTATGTGTATATAATAAGGGTCTGTGTAGGTACTAATCAGGGAAGTGACTATATAATGTCTGGTATATGATAACAAGGCTTTGTGTAGTGATAATCATGGAAGTTTCTATCTAATCTCTGTGTATATGATAACAATGCTTTGTGTGAGTGTTAATCAGGAAGTGACTATATAATTTCTGATATATGATAACAAGACTTATCATATACATAGAGATTAGATAGTCACTTTGCTGATTATCACCTACTTAAAGCCATGTTACAATATACGCAATTCTTTGTGTGAGTGGGAATCAGGGAAGTGGCTATATAATCTCTGTGTATATGATAACAAGGCTTTGTGTAGTGCTAATAAGAGAATTGACTATCCAATCTCTGTGTATATGATAAGGGTCTGTGTAGGTGCTAATCAGTGAAGTGACTATCAAATCTCTGTGTATATGATAACAAGGCTTTGTGTTGTGCTAATCAGGGAAGTAACTATCTAATCTCTGTATATTTGATAAGGGACTGTGTAGTGCTAATCAGGGAATTGACTATGTAATATCGGTGTATATGATATGGGGCTGTGTAAGTGCTAATCAGGGAAGCGACCATCTAATCTCTTTATATATGATAAGGGGCTATGTATGTGCTAATCCGGGAAGTCACTATCTAATCTCTGTGTATATGATAACAAGGCTTTGTGTAGGTGCTAATCAGGTAAGTGAGTATCTAATCTCTGTGTATATGATAATGTCTGTGTAGGTCCTAATTAGGGAAGTGACTATCTAATCTCTGTGTGGATGATTAGGGCCTGTGTAGGTGCTAATCAAGGAAGTGACTATATAATCTCTGGTATATGATAACAAAGCTTTGTGTAGTGATAATCAGGGAAGTGACTATATAATCTCTGTGTATAGGTTAAGGGTCTGTATAGGTGCTAATCAGGGAAGTGACTATCTAATCTCAGCATATATGATAACAAGGCTTTGTGTAGTGCTAATCAGGGAAGTGACTATCTAATCTCTGTGTATATGATAAGGGTCTGTGTAGGTGCTAATCAGGGAAGGGACTATATAATCTCTGGTATATGATAACAAGGTTTTGTGTAGTTATAATAAGGGAAGTGACTATCTAATCTCTGCGTATATGATAATAATTCTTTGTGTGAGTGGAAATCAGGGAAGTGACTATATAATATCTGTGTATATGATAACAAGGCTTTGTGTAGTGCTAATCAGGGAAGTGACTATCTAATCTCTGTGTATATGATAAGGGTCTGTGTAGGTGCTAATCAGGGAAGTGACTATCTAATCTCTGTGTATATGATAAGGGTCTGTGTAGGTGCTAATCAGGGAAGTGACTATCTAATCTCTGTGTATATGATAACAAGGCTTTGTGTAGTGCTAATCAGGGAAGTGACTATATAATCTCTGTGTATATGATAAGGGTCTGTGTAGTGCTAATCAGGGAAGTGACTATTTCATCTCTTTATATATGATAAGGGTCTGTCTAGGTGCTAATCAGTGAATTGACTATTAATCTCTGCATATATGATAACCAGGCTTTATGTAGTTCTAATCAGGGAAGTGACTATCTAATCTCAGTGTATATGATAAGGGTCTATGTAGGTGCTAATCAGGGGAGTGACTATCTAATCTCTGTGTATATGATAACAAGGCTTTGTCTAGTGCTAATAAGGGAAGTGACTATCTAATCTCTCTGTATATGATAAGAGTCTGTGTAATGCTAATCATGGAAGTGAGTATCTAATCTCTGCATATATTGCAACAAGGCTTTATGTAGGTGCTTATCAGCAAAGTGACTATCTAATCTCTGTGCATATGATAAGGGTCTGTGTAGGTGCTAATCAAGTAAGTGACTATCTAATCTCTGCGTATATGATAACAAGGCTTTGTGTAGTGCTAATCAGGGAATTGACTATCTAATCTCTGTGTATATGATAAGGGTCTGAGTAGGTGCTAATCTATGATGTGACTATCTAATCTCTGCGTTTATGATAACAAGGCTTTGTGTAGTGTTAATCAAAGAAGTGAGTATCTAATCTCTGTGTATATGATAAGGGTCTGTGTAGGTGCTAATCAGGGAAGTGACTATCTAATCTCTGCGTTTATGATAACAAGGCTTTGTGTAGTGCAAATCCGGGAAGTGACTATATAATCTGTGTATATGATAAAGGTTTGTGTAGGTGCTAATCAGGGAAGTTACTATCTAATCTCTGTGTATATAATAAGAGTCTGTGTCGGTTCTAATCAGGGAAGTGACTATCTAATCTCTGGTATATGATAACAAGGCTTTGTGTAGTGATATTCAGGGAAGTGACTATATAATCTCTGTGTATATAATAAGGGTCTGTGTAGGTGCTAATCAGGGAAGTGACTATCTAATCTCTGTGTATATGAAAACAAGGCTTTGTGTAGGTACTAATCAGGGAAGTTACTATAAAATCTCTGGCATATGATAACAAGGATTTGTGTAGGTGCTAAGCAGGGAAGTGACTATACAATCTCTGCATATATGATAACAAGGCTTTGTGTAGTGATAATCAGGGAAGTGACTATATAATCTCTGTGTATATGATAAGGGTCTGTGTAGGTGCTAATCAGAGAAGTAACTATATAATCTCTGTTATATGATAACACGTCTTTGTTTAGGTGCTAATCAAGGAAGTGACTGTATAATCTCTGTCTGTATGTTAACAAGGCTTTGTGTAGGTGCTAATCAAGAAAGTGACTATATAATCTCTGGTATATGATAACAAGGATTTGTGTGGTGATAATCACGGAAGTGACTATCTAATCTATGTGTATATGATAACAAGGCTTTGTGTAGGTGCTAATCAGAGAAGTGACTATATAATCTCTGGTATATGATAACAAGGCTTTGTTTAGTGCTAATCAGGGAAGTGACTATCAAATCTCTGTGTATATGATAAAGGTCTGTGTAGGTACTAATCAGGGAAGTGACTACATAATCTCTGGTATGTGATAGCAAGGCTTTCTGTGGTGATAATCATGGAAGTGACTATCTAATCTCTGCGTATATGATAACAAGTCTTTGTGTAGGTGCTAATCAGAGATGTGACTATATAATCTCTGGTATATGATAACAAGGCTTTGTTTAGTGCTAATCAGGGAAGTGACTATCAAATCTCTGTGTATATGATAAAGGTCTGTGTAGGTGCTAAACGGGGAAGTGACTACCTAATCACTGTGTATATGATAAGGGTCTGTGTAGGTGATAATCAGGGAAGTGACTATATATTCTCTGCTATATGATAACAAGGCATTGTGTAGTGATAATCCGGGAAGTGACTATCTAATCTCTGCGTTTATGATAACAAGGCTATGTGTAGGTGCTAATCAGAGAAGTGACTATCTAATCTCTGTGTATATGATAATGTCTGTTTAGGTGCTAATCAGGGAAGTGACTATCTAATTTCTGTGTATATGATAACGGTCTGTAAAGGTCCTAATCAAGGAAGTGAGTATCTAATCTCTGTATATATGATAATGGTCTGTGTAGGTGCTAATCAGGGAAGTGAGTATCTAATCTCTGGGTATATGATAAGGGTCTGTGTAGGTGCTAATCAGGGAAGTGACTTTATAATCTCTGGTATATGATAAGGTTTTGTGTAGTGATAATCAGGGATGTGACTATCTAATCTCTGCGTATATGATAACAAAGCTTTGTGTAGGTGCTAATCAGAGAAGTGACTGTATAATCTCTGTCTGTATGTTAACAAGGCTTTGTGTAGGTGATAATCAAGAAAGTGACTATATAATCTCTGATATATGATAACAAGGATTTGTGTAGTGATAATCAGGGAAGTGACTATCTAATCTCTGTGTATATGATAATGTCTGTGTAGGTGCTAATCAGGGAATTGACTCTCTAATCTCTGCATATATGATAATAAGGCTTTGTGTAGTGCTAATCATGGAAGTGACTATCTAACCTCTGTGTATATGATATGGGTCTGTGTAGGTACTAATCAGGGAAGTGAGTATCTAATCTCTGTGTATATGATAATGGTCTGTGTAGGTGCTAATCAGGGAAGTGACTATATAATCTCTGGTATATGATAACAAGGCTTTGTGTAGTGATAATCAGGGAAGTGACTATATAATCTCTGTTTATATGATAAGGGTCTGTGTAGGTGCTAATCAGGGAATTGACTATCTAATCTCTGCATATATGATAATAAGGCTTTGTGTAGTGCTAATCATGGAAGTGACTATCTAATCTCTGTGTATATGATATGGGTCTGTGTAGGTACTAATCAGGGAAGTGAGTATCTAATCTCTGTGTATATGATAATGGTCTGTGTAGGTGCTAATCAGGGAAGTGACTATATAATCTCTGGTATATGATAACAAGGCTTTGTGTAGTGATAATCAGGGAAGTGACTATATAATCTCTGTTTATATGATAAAGGTCTGTGTAGGTGCTAATCAGGGAAGTGACTATCTAATCTCTGTGTATATGACAAGGGTTAGTGTAGTTACTAATCAGGGAAGTGGCTATCTAATCTCTATATATATGATAAGGGTCTGTGTAGGTGCTAATCAGGGAAGTGAGTATCTAATTTTTATTTATTTATTTATTTTACATTTGTTGACTGGGCTAGTCTAGCTGGATATATTTCCATTTTCAGTAGAGGCCTGGGGAGAAAAGCTCCACACAATATACAGAAAAAAAAAACATACATCATATGAACGTCAATACAACAAAAACAGCAGGATCAATGTAAAGACAATAAAGAAAGTTAGCAGGCAGAAAAAAATTTACAAATAGGAACTATTCTCTGGTATATGATAACAAGGATTTGTGTAGTGATAATCACGGAAGTGACTATATAATCTCTGCGTATATGATAGGGGTCTGTGTAGGTGCTAATCTGGAAAGTGACTATCTAATCTCTGCGTTTATGATAACAAGGCTTTGTGTAGGTGCTAATCAGGGAAGTGATTTTATAATTTCTGTGTATATGATAAGAGTCTGTGTAGGTGCTAATCAGTGAAGTGACTATCTAATCTCTGCATTTATGATAACAAGACTTTGTGTAGTGCTAATCAGGGAAGTGCTAATCTCTGTGTATATGTTAAGGGTCTGTGTAGGTGCTAATCAGGGAAGTGAGTATCTAATCTCTGGTATATGATAACAACGCTTTGTGTAGTGCTAATCACGAAGGTGACTATATAACAATTGTGTATATGATAAGGGTTTGTGTACATGCTAATCAGGGAAGTGACTATCTAATCTCTGTGTATATGATAACAAGGCTTTGTGTAGTGATATTCAGGTAAGTGACTATATAATATCTGTGTAAATGATAACAAGGCTTTGTGTAGTGCTAATCAGGGAAGTGCTAATCTCTGTATATATGTTAAGGGTCTGTGTAGGTGCTAATCAGGGAAGTGAGTATCTAATCTCTGGTATATGATAACAAGGATTTGTATAGAGCTAATCAGGAAGGTGACTATATAATAACTGTGTATATGATAAGGGTCTGTGTAGGTGCTAATCAGGGAAGTGACTACATAATCTCTGTGTAAATGATAACAAGGCTTTGTGTAGTGATATTCAGGGAAGTGACTATATAATCTCTGTGTATATGATAAGGGTCTGTGTAGGTGCTAATCAAGGAAGTGACTATATAATCTCTGGTATATGATAATGCTTTGTGTAATGATTATCAGGGAAGTCAATATATAATCTTTGTGAATAGGATAAGGGTCTGGATAGGTGCTAATCAGGGAAGTGACTGTCTAATCTCTGTGTATATGATAAGGGTCTGTGTAGCTGCTAATCAGCAAAGTGACTATCTAATCACTGTGTATATGAAAACAAGGTGTTTTGTAGGTGCTAATCAGTGAAGTTACTATATATGATAACAAGGATTTGTGTAGGTGCTAATCAGGGAAGTGAGTATATAATCTCTGCATATATGATAACAGGGCTTTGTGTAGTTATGATCAGGGAAGTGACTATATAATCTCTGTGTATATGATAAGGGTCTGTGTAGGTGCTAATCAGAGAAGTAACTATATAATCTCTGGTATATGATAACAAGTCTTTGTTTTGGTGCTAATCAGAGAAATGACTATATAATCTCTGTCTATATGATAACAAGGCTTTGTGTAGGTGCTAATCAAGAAAGTGACTATATAATCTCTGGTATATGATAACAAGGATTTGTGTAGTGATAATCAGGGAAGTTACTATCTAATCTGGGTGTATATGATAAGGGTCTGTGTACTTAGTAATCAGAGAAGTGACTATATAATCTCTGGTATATGACATCAAGGCTTTGTGTAGTGATAATCATGGAAGTGACTATCTAATCTCTGCGTATATAATAACAAGTCTTTGTGTAGCTGCTAATCAGGGAAGTGACTATATAATCTCTGGTATATGATAACAAGGCTTTGTGTAGTGCTAATCAGGGAAGTGACTATCTAATCTCTGTGTATATGATAAGGGTCTGTGTAGGTGCTAATCCGGGAAGTGAGTATCTAATGTCTGGTATATGATAACAAGGGTTTGTGTAGTTATAATCAGGGAAGTGAACATATAATCTCTGCATATATGATAACTGTCTGTGTTGGTGCTAATCAGGGAGGTGACTATCTAATCTCTGCATATATGATAACAAGGCTTTGTGTAGTGCTAATCAGGGAAATTACTAATCTCTGTGTATATGATAAGGGTCTGTGTAGGTGCAAATCAGGGATGTGACTATATATTTTTTTTCCAAAAAACTTTTTATTTGTTTCATAAGAAGTAACAACAATAGGGTGGACAGCCAGTAATGAATTGTTAATACATGAAAGAAAGTATAGGCTGAACACATAATTAATAAGAAAACACAGTCAAAACTTATAACCTCATAACAAAGCATATACAATATAAACAAAATATACTATTAGCTAACCATGGTGCTACCATTGAGAAATTAATTGTAAAATAGACGTAGAATGTAAGATAGGTCCCATTACTTAAATTGGAAAATTAAGATTATCCTTCACTAAAAATGAGGGCATTAACCCTTTCCCAGATTTTATTGAGAGCGCAATCTTTTTAGGACTTTTTATAATGAGTTTTTGTGCTGCAATGTATGAGTGAGCCATTTCCTTAAAGTTATTCCAACATAATTTAGTACTGTCTATCCAGTTTTTAGAGATATAAAGCTTCATGAGCGAGCATATTAAAACCAGGACATGTGTGTCGAATTTAGAGAGATCACTAGTAGGGATGTGAAGGAAGGCTAATTCCCAGGAGAGGGTCGATTTATGGTATCCCATTTTCTGGAAGCGGATTTTTAGTGAGGTCCAGAGTTTATGCGAGTATTTGCAGGACCACAGTACATGTAAGTGGTCCGCATTTGGGAATGGGCAGCACGGGCAGGAGGGGCATTTCTTTGAGTCAAACTTAGATAATAAAGAGGGAGTATAGTATGCATTGTTATTGATCATTAGTTGTGTGTAAAAGAGATTTTTAAAGGGGGAAAAATCTAGGGTGTTTTTATGGCGGAGAGTTTCTGTTTCTTCGACAGTTGAGAGTTGTGCTTATCCCAGTAGCTAGAGAAGAGACAGTCTGATTCATGGATTATGGAGGTTAGGAGTTTGTATGAATTGGCGAGCACTTTCTCCGGTAAAATCAGAGTTTGAATAACAATCTCTAGCTTGGTGACATCTTGACTGTTATCTAAAAGTTGGATGAATTTGGATGCAACTATATCTCGCAACTGGCGGAGGATAGTTAAATACTTCTTGTTTACTTTCAGAATTATGCAGAAGTTGGCAAGTGTTTCGTTATTGTGTTCGAGTATAGCCCAGACAGTAAGGGTTTTAATAAGAGGGAAGTTAGAAAGATTGACTAACATGTTGTTCATTTTAATATTGGGATTTAAATGGAGAGTTTGGAGCAAAGGAAGAGCTTTGTCTAGTTTAATGAGTTTTAGCATGCTTTGAAAGGATCTAATTTTTTGTTTTATGTTAGCGGATGAGTTAAAACTGGCTAAGGTGTCCAAAGAAAGAAAAGAGAGAGCAACGGGATTGATTTTACTGCCTAGGATATGTTGATACCATAATTTGGACCAGGTAGGGTAAGAGTTATATTCTTTATTATTGAGTTTCGATATGAATAACAGCCTACTGGCAGATATGATTGAATAGTAGAGATGAAGATTCGGGAGGCCAAGCCCACCTTTAGTTTTGGGAAGTATTAATTTAAAATATGAAATTCTCACTGATTTAGGATACCATATAAATTTGGCTAGTTCTTTGCTAATCCTATATAAAAAGGATTTAGACACTATCTGATCTGTAGAGTTAAATTGATAGAGGAGTCTGGGGAGAATGTTAATTTTAATTATCGCTGATTTAGATAGAAGAGAGAGATTCAATCGTTCCCATCTGCGAAGATCAAGAGATATTTTTGACCAAACTTTAAACATGTTCTGAAACATGGATATCTGGTTGTGTTCAAAGTGTATCCCTAAGTATTTAATGTCAAATATTGTCTTAAAGGGAGAAGTAGGGAAGTATATAGGTTTATGACCTAGAGGGTTTATAGGAAAGATATGCGACTTCTTAGAGTTAACCTGATAATATGAAGCTTTTGAGAATATGTTAATAGAGTTAACAATCTTATTCAGGTCAGTGTTAGGAAGTTGAAAATAAATGTTTAGATCGTCTGCGAAGGCTGATAGTAATATTTTGGTATTTAGTATTTTGCGAATCGTATGAAAAGTATTTTGGCCTATATAAAGAAAAAATGGTTCTATAAATATGTTAAAGAGAAAGGGGGATAAAGGACACCCCTGTCTTGTACCATTAGCTAACTTTAAGGGTTTGGAGATATTCTTGTTGATGTAGATAGGTATATGAATTTTTGTATAAAACATTAATCATATCTATAAAGGGGGTGGGTATGTTAAAGTAGGTCATAGTTTGAAAAAGGAAGTCCCAGTTTACCCTGTCAAAAGCTTTTGCCGCATCTAATGTCAAGGCATAGATCGGGTTTTTCTCTTTTTTGGTCAAGTACATTAAGGAATCCAATGTCAAGGTGTTATCCCAAGTATGTCTATGCGTCATAAATCCTGCTTGTTCCGTGGAGATTATAAAAGGTAAAACTTTGTTTAATCCATTAGCTAGTAATGAAGCTAGAATCTTAATGTCAATATTTATCAACGAGATGGGCCGATAGTTATGGGGTTCAGTTTTATCTTTATTATTTTTCAGAATTAGAATAGTTTTCTAGGTGTTCCAGTGCAGATCAGATATGCCATATTTTATTATATAATTAAATACCTTTAGCAAAATAGGGGAGACTATTAAATTGAATGTTTTGAAGAATTCCGCTGTAAAACCATCTGGGCCTGGGGACTTACTTACTTTAAGATTTGTAATGACTGTCCTAATTTCCTGAAGGCTTAAGGGAGCTGAAAGCATGTCACTTTGTGATTTATTTAAGGAATAAAATTTAATAGAATTCAGAAAAATAGTCATGTGTTGGTTGATGGAGGGATCTATATTTTTTTTGGAATATATATCTGAGTATAAGAGCGTGAATATCTGTATTATTTCAGAGTCCGAATTATAGATCTTGTTTTGGAAATGTATAAGCAAGATTCTAGGAGGAGCTTGACTGTTTCAAATTATTTTGGCCAATAACTTGGAGGGGACCTGTGCCCATTCTGAATAAGACGCAATAAGTTTTTGTTCGAATAGAGTTAGATTTTGTTGATGAAGATGGAGCAATTGATTTTGGGAATCGGTTATTTCTTTGTATATACTAGGGTCTGGGTTAAGTCTTTGTTGCTTCTCTAATTTGGAAATCTTGACTGTAAGTTTGGATTCCTTACTTTTATGCATTTTTTTAAGGTAAGAAGCTTTACAGGCAGCCCATTGTATATCCATGGGGATGTTGATGTCAAGATTAGAACTAAGGTCAAGTAGTGGTTCTGTGATTGCTTGAATAATATCTTTATTGAGAAGCAGGTTATTGTTTAGTGTCCAATTATTATATTTGGATGGAGAGGTTGAGCTTGAATCACAATTAATTTTGGGACAGATTTTTGAATGATCAGATAGGAACCTGGGTTCTAGAGAGAAGTTGATTTTGAAGCGAGAGAAGGAGTCGGAAATTAGGAAAAAGTCTGGTCTTGACCACGTATTATAGCATTTCGAGTAATATGTGTATAATTCATCTTTAATTAAATGGTCTTTGTAAGAGATGGGGTCAATAAGGTTGAGATCATACATTAATTCTTCTATAGCTATAGATGATTGAAGGTTATAAGAGGGAGATTTGCTAGTTCGATCTGAATTAGGATCTATTACAGCATTCCAGTCTCCACCTGATATAATATAGTGGTCATTAAATAATGAAAGAATGTTGTGTATTTCTAGAATAAAGGTATGTTGCTGGGTACATGGGCCATATAAGTTGAGAAATAATACTGGTTTATTAAGGCTGTATAGACGTGAGGTAAAGAGGCACCATCTGCCATTTTCATCATACTTCTCCTCAATAATATCTCCTTGGAAATTATTTTTGATTATAATAGCCAACCCTTTGGATTTCAAGCTGTTCCCCGCAGAGATGATGGCTTTTATCCACTTTTTTTCCCTCTTTGGCCCAATCCTCTTTGTACATGTGTGTTTCCTGTAGGTAACATATATTAGCCTGAGACTTAAATAGCAAATGAAAAAGGAGAGATTTTTTGAGTTTATCATGAAGCCTTCTGACATTCCATGAGTCAATATGTAGCGTCATAGGCTACAAGACAAGGTATATTAATAATTTGAAGGTTATTGGTTAATAGAGTTAAGGGACTAACTAATTTCAGAGACCATAATGGGAAAAAATCATGTGTAACATGGGTACTAGTGTGGAACGTAACAACAGTAGATATGGTAGCGTAGTATTCCTTCAAGATCTCCCCGGTGCCTACCCACCCCAACTCTCTAGCAGAAGGAATACATATACAATATTGAAAGGACCACTTAGTATTGGTTAGCAAAACAAACATAGTAAAGAAAACTAATATATATATATAAAGTTCTAAGAAGGACTAATCCAACAGTAAGTAAATATATACATATATACAAAACAATCCATTTCCATAACAAGGTCATACTAGGACCCTAAAGCATAAGCTTCCATGAGCTCTAATCTAGATCCAGGAATAGCCAAGTAGAAAATTATAGATATGGAGAAGCATGAGTATAAGAGAGACATAAGAGGATTTTAGTTAAATAGGTATAATAGCGATTTAATAGAGTGATCGTTACTAGGAGAGTACCAATATACAATTATGAATAGAGAATAGCATAGAATAAGGGTATGAGAAAATATATAGGGCTAAAGCTATTACTATAACAAGGTTTTAAGTATGTTCTGACACAATTTATTAATGTGAGCATTATGTGCAATTGTCTAGAAATTTGGTGAATAACCGACCATAGGTTAAAATATATTTATATAGTGTAATTGTCACCATTATAGACAAATATGGTATATGGAACTAGGGAGACAGCACCACAATCAGTGCACTTTATCATTGCTCATATTTTAGCTGGCAGGATAGCTAAATATTAATACAAGCAGAGATTATTAACAAAATAGTAAGAGTAAGAGAAAAACAGTCAGAATAAGATAAGTAACTTAGATAGCGTAGTGTGAGACAGTAGGTTGTGAAACAATTTGCGTGAATATTTATTAGATATACACATCATAGCTGTAGTATAAAACACAATGTTCATTGCTGTGTATATCAGTGCCCGCGCTTCGTTAAAACTAACATTGAGTGAGCACTGAACTCTGACTATTACGTAAGGTGACCATATTCAACAGTACTATCAACATTGTCCGGGCACATACCGCAATAAGCAACTTAATTGAGTACATCAGCTGAATCTCGAATAGTCCAGCAGAGCATGGCAGGAGATTGACAGAACATGTTCAAATGATCTGTAAATCATATTGTGTGTTAAACAATCTGAGCAGCTTTCTATCTCCTGTATACAAAATTGGTAATCTGATATAAGTAAGTACTCAAAAGAGACATATTGTCCATAATAGGTGAACCACCGAGACAGATTGCGACATGTGAGTCAGAAGGAAAGCTTCACTTTAAAAGTCCATCGGAAGTCTTCCAGTCTGGATGTTCCACAGAAAACCGAAGCTGAGTACAACAAGGTTCCTATTCAGATCTAGCGACCAGAAATATAAGAGCAGAAAGTCAGCTATAGAGTCAAATATCACTGACAACAATTATTTTAATTAAGGACAGCAACTCTAAAAATTGAGAGAGGTATGAATGCCTAATGAAACCAGGCAATTGAGACTTAGTGTACTTTACTCCAGTACTCCTGATGAGGGGGTAGAGAGAAGTACACTCGGGTACAACATTTTAAAGAGCAGAATAACTGTTGAAAGCTTTGATAAAAGCTTCTTTTGCTTCCGATGGAGTGTTGGCTGTGTATCTCTTTTCGTTGTAAGAGAATTGCAAAGTGTTTGGATACCGCATCTGGAATTTCACATTCCTCTTGATCAGGTCAGCGCAATAAGGGGCTAGATTTTGTCTATTTAATTTGATTTGGTGAGGCAGATCTTGGGTAAAGGTAAGCTTGTGGTTGTTCCATGTAAAAGCTGACATTAAAATTTTTTGCGCGTCCCGGAAATTTAATATTTTAGTGCATATTTGAAGTGGAGTAGTCGAGTTTTGGCGCTTATGAGAAGCCCTGTGTGCTCTCTCTATTACTAGGTCCTCAGAGCTATTTTCTGACCCCAATAAAGCAAGAAATATCTGCCTGCAAATTAACAGTAAGTTTTGATTATCATAGGACTCTGGTAGCCCTTTGATTAATATATTATTACGGCGACTTCTAGCCTCCAGATCCATTATCTTAGACTGTAGATCAGAAAGCATAGATGTTTTTACGCTCAAGTCTTCCGATATGGATTGGATCAGCAGTTCATTGGCTTGACTTTTGTGTTCGAGAGTGTCCACTCTTTGTAATATCTGATTTATGGATTTTCCAAAATCTGTGAGTTATTGTTTCAGGGAAGTGACTATATAATCTCTGCATATATGATAACAAGGCTTTGTGTAGTGCTAATCAGGGAAGTGACTGTATAATCTCTGTCTATATGATAAGGGTCTGTGTTGGTGCTAATCAGGGAAGTGACTATCTAATCTCTGCATTTATGATAACAAGGCTTTGTGTAGTGGTAATCAGGGAAGTGACTATATAATCTCTGTGTATATGATAATGGTCTGTGTAGGTGCTAATCAGGGAAGTTACTATCTTATCTCTGTGTATATGATAAGGGTCTGTGTCGTTGCTAATCAGGGAAGTGACTATCTAATCTCTGGTATATGATAACAAGGCTTTGTGTAGTGATATTCAGGGAAGTGACTATATAATCTCTGCGTATATGATAACAAAGCTTTGTGTAGGTGCTAACCAGGGAAGTGACTATCTAATCTCTGTGTATATGATAATGTCTGTGTAGGTGCTAATCAGGGAATTGACTCTCTAATCTCTGCATATATGATAATAAGGCTTTGTGTAGTGATATTCAGGGAAGTGACTATGTAATGTCTGCATTTATGATAACAACACTTTGTGCAGGTGCTAATCAGAGAAGTGACTATATAATCTCTGTGTATATGATAAGGGTCTGTGTAGGTGCTAATCAGGGAAGTGACTATCTAATCTCTGTGTATATGATAACAAGGCTTTGTGTAGTGATATTCAGGGAAGTGACTATATAATCTCTGTGTATATGATAAGGGTCTGTGTAGGTGCTAATCAGGGAAGTGACTATCTAATCTCTGTGTATATGATAACAAGGCTTTGTGTAGTGATATTCAGGGAAGTGACTATATAATCTCTGTGTATATGATAAGGGTCTGTGTAGGTGCTAATCAAGGAAGTGACTATATAATCTCTGGTATATGATAATGCTTTGTGTAGTGATTATCAGGGAAGTGAATATATAATCTCTGTGCATATGATAAGGGTCTGTGTAGGTGCTAATCAGGGAAGTGACTATCTAATCTCTTTTTATATGATAAGGGTCTGTGTAGGTGCTAATCAGGGAAGTGACTATCTAATCTCTGTGAATATGAAAACAAGGCTTTGTGTAGGTGCTAATCAGTCAAGTTACTATATAATCTCTGGTATATGATAACAAGGATTTGTGTAGGTGCTAATCAGGGAAGTGAGTATATAATCTCTGCATATATGATAACAGGGCTTTGTGTAGTTATGATCAGGGAAGTGACTATATAATCTCTGTGTATATGATAAGGGTCTGTGTAGGTGCTAATCAGAGAAGTAACTATATAATCTCTGGTATATGATAACAAGTCTTTGTTTTGATGCTAATCGAAGAAGTGACTATATAATCTCTGTCTATGTGATAACAAGGCATTGTGTAGGTGCTAATCAAGAAAGTGCCTATATAATCTCTGGTATATGATAACAAGGATTTGTTTAGTGATAATCAGGGAAGTTACTATCTAATCTATGTGTATATGATAAGGGTTTGTGTAAGTACTAATCAGAGGAGTGACTATATAATCTCTGGTATATGATAACAAGGCTTTGTGTAGTGATAATCATGGAAGTGACAATCTAATCTCTGCGTATATGATAGCAAGTCTTTGTGTAGGTGCTAATCAGGGAAGTGACTATATAATCTCTGGTATATGATAACAAGGCTTTGTGTAGTGTTATTTATGGAAGTGACTATATAATCTATGTGTATATAGTAAGGGTCTGTGTAGGTGTTAATCAGGGAAGTGACTATCTAATTTCTGTGTATGTGATATCAAGGCTTTGTGTAGGTGTTAATCAGGGAAGGGACTATATAACACAGGGTCAGAGTTGCTGGAGCCATGTCAGACTCAAAGCCTGTCACAAGTGGTGCCCCACAGGGCTCAGTCCTGGGCCCACTCTTGTTCGGCATCTACTTTTCTGAAGTACAAGCAAACACAGGAGGGTTATGGCTGACAAAGTTTGCAGATGACTGCAAACTGGGCGCCATAGTCGAAAACACATCTGACACAGATATCCTCCAGAAGGGCGTCACAGAAACGGATAACTGGTGCCAGAGCCATGGCCTGAAGTTAAACGCCAAAAAATGCATAGTCATACCCTTCGGGAAAAACAAGGTTACCCCTAGCTACCATATAGGTGGCAATCCACTGAGCACAGAAAAAGTCATCAGGGATCTGGGGACCCAGGTTGACAGTAGCCTTCGTTTGACACTCATGTTGCTAAAGTAGTTAGGAAAACCTTCTATATCGCCCACCTGATCATGAAGGGATTCAAATCTAGATCAAGGGAGGTCATCGTCCCCTGTACTCATCACTCATTAGACCTATGATTGAGTACAATGCCCCGTTGGAATGTATCTGACCAGACACCTGCTGCAGCTTGAAAGGCCCCAAAAGTTCCTCACCAAAAGGATAAAGGGTCTCAAAATATGTCTTATGCTGCCCGACTGAAAGAACTCCAGCTCTATTCAGTCTCATACCGCTTGCTCAGAGGTGACCTGTGCCTGACATATAAGGCCATGTCAAACCCAGATTTGATGAATATGCTTCACCTCAAAAAATCTAGATCCCTCAGAACCACAAGGGCGGGAGACTTAAACCTTGACACGGTTATAAATAGAACATGCTGGAGGGACAGATTCATCACCCAGAGACTCCCTATGCTGTGGAACAAAATCCCGGTACATGTGAGGCAGAGCACCTCTCTGGCCTTGTTCAAGAGGAATCTTGACCAATGGATGAGAGATTGCAGATATACCCTAGGGATTACTTCAGTGTCACTGCTTGACAGAGGCACAGCAAAATGATAGGCATAGTTTTTATTCAAACTAAAGGGGTGGCGAAAGCCACATAACTATGGGCTAGGCTTATAAATGCCCTTGGGCAGATAGCGTAGTATGAACCTATGAACCTATGAACCTCTGGTATAATATAACAAGGATTTGTGTAGGTGCTATTCAGGGAAGTGACTATACAATCTCTGCATATATGATAACAAGGCTTTGTGTAGTGACAGTCATGGGAGTGACTATATAATCTCTGTATATATGATAAGGGTCTGTGTAGGTGCTAATCAGGGAAGTGACTATCTAATCTCTATATATATGATAACAAGGCTTTGTGTAGCTGCTAATCAGGGAAGTGACTATATCATCTCTGGTATATGATAACAAGGCTTTGTGTAGTGATTATCAGGGAAGTGAATATATAATCTCTGTGAACAGGATAAGGGTCTGTGTAGGTGCTAATCAGGGAAGTGACTATCTAATCTCTGTGTATATGATAAGGATCTGTGTAGGTGCTAATCAGGGAAGTGACTATCTAATCTCTGTCTATATGAAAACAAGGCTTTGTGTAGGTGCTAATCAGTGAAGTTACTATATAATCTCTGGCATATGATAACAAGGATTTGTGTAGGTGCTAATCAGGGAAGTGAGTATATAATCTCTACATATATGATAACAGGGCTTTATGTAGTTATAATCAGGGAAGTGAATATATAATCTCTGTGAACAGGATAAGTGTCTGTGTAGGTGCTAATCAGGGAAGTGACTATATAATCTCTGTGTATATGATAAGGGTCTGTGTAGGTGCTAATCAGAGAAGTAACTATATAATCTCTGGTATATGATAAAATGTCATTGTTTTGGTGCTAATCAAGGAAGTGACTATATAATCTCTGTCTATATGATAACAAGGCTTTGTATAGGTGCTAATCAAAAAGTGACTATATAATCTCTGGTATATGATAACAAGGATTTGTGTAGTGATAATCAGGGAAGTTACTATCTAATCTATGTGTATATGATAAGGGTCTGTGTAGGTACTAATCAGGGAAGTGACTATATAATCTCTGGTATATGATAACAAGGCTTTGTGTACTGCTAATCAGGGAAGTGACTATCTAATCTATGTGTATATGATAAGGGTCTGTGTAGGTGCTAATCAGGGAAGTGACTATATAATCTCTGTGTATATGAGAACGGTCTGTGTAGGTGCAAATCAGGGAAGTGACTATATAATCTCTGGTATATGATAACAAGGCTTAGTGTATTGATAATCAGTGAAGTGACTATCTAATCTCTGTGTATATGATAAGGGTCTGTGTAGGTGCTAATCCGGGAAGTGAGTATCTAATCTCTGGTATATGATAACAAGGATTTGTGTAGTTATAATCAGGGAAGTGAACATATAATCTCTGCATATATGATAACTGTCTGTGTAGGTGCTAATCAGGGAGGTGACTATCTAATCTCTGCGTATATGTTAACAAGGCTTTGCGTAGTGCTAATCAGGGAAATGACTAACCTCTGTGTATATGATAAGGGTCTGTGTAGGTGCAAATCAGGGAAGTGACTATATAATCTCTGTAAATATGACAACAA
This sequence comes from Protopterus annectens, assembly GCF_019279795.1. Lineage (NCBI taxonomy): Eukaryota > Metazoa > Chordata > Ceratodontiformes > Protopteridae > Protopterus > Protopterus annectens. The sequence goes on along the minus strand of NC_056730.1, from coordinate 124,393,380 downwards.
GGCATTGTGTATTGCTAATCACGGAACTGACTGTATAATCTCTGTCTATATGATAAGGGTCTGTGTTGGTGCTAATCAGGGAAGTGACTATCTAATCTCTGCATTTATGATAACAAGGCTTTGTGTAGTGGTAATCAGGGAAGTGACTATATAATCTCTGTGTATATGATAAAGGTCTGTGTAGGTGTTAATCAGGGAAGTTACTATCTTATCTCTGTGTATACGATAAGGCTATGTGTTGTAGCTAATCAGGGACATGACTATCTAGTCTCTGGTAGATGATAACAAGACTTTGTGTAGTGATATTCAGGGAAGTGACTATATAATATCTGCATATATGATAACTAAGCTTTGTGTAGGTGCTAACCAGGGAAGTGACTATCTAATCTCTGTGTATATGATAATGTCTGTGTAGGTGCTAATCAGGAAAGTGACTATATAATCTCTGGTATATGATAACAAAGCTTTGCGTAGTGCTAATCAGGGAAGAGATGTATCTCTGTGTATATGATAAGGGTCTGTGTAGGTGCTAATCAGGGAAGTGACTATCTAATCTCTTCGTTTATGATAACAAGGCTTTGTGTAGTGCTAATCAGGGAAGTGACTATCTAATCTCTTTGTATATGATAAGGGTCTGTGTAGGTGCTAATCAGTGAAGTGACTATCTAATCTCTGCGTTTATGATAACAAGGCTTTGTGTAGGTGCTAATCAGAGTAGTGACTATATAATCTCTGTGTATATGATAAGGGTCTGTGTAGGTGCTAATCAACGAAGTGACTATCTAATATCAGCGTTTATGATAACAAGTCTTTGTGTAGTGCTAATCAGGAAGGTGACTATATAATAATTGTGTATATGATAAGGGTCTGTGAAGGTGCTAATCAGGGAAGTGACTATATAATCTCTGTGTATATGATAACAAGGCTTTGTGTAGTGATATTCAGGGAAGTGACTATATAATCTCTGTGTATATGATAACAAGGCTTTGTGTAGTGATATTCAGGGAAGTGACTATATAATCTCTGTGTATATGATAAGGGTCTGTGTAGGTGCTAATCAAGGAAGTGACTATATAATCTCTGGTATATGATAATGCTTTGTGTAGTGATTATCAGGGAAGTGAATATATAATCTCTGTGAACAGGATAAGGGTCTGTGTAGGTGCTAATCAGGGAAGTGACTATCTAATCTCTGTGCATATGATAAGAGTCTGTGTAGGTGCTAATCAGGGAAGTGACTATCTAATCTCTGTGAATATGAAAATAAGGTTTTGTGTAGGTGATAATCAGTGAAGTTACTATATAATATCTGGTATATGATAACAAGGATTTGTGTAGGTTCTAATCAGGGAAGTGAGTATATAATCTCTGCATATATGATAACAGGGCTTTGTGTAGTTATGATCAGAGAAGTAACTATATAATCTCTGGTATATGATAACAAGTCTTTGTTTTGATGCTAATCAAGGAAGTGACTATATAATCTCTGTCTATGTGATAACAAGGCTTTGTGTAGGTGCTAATCAAGACAGTGACTATATAATCTCTGGTATATGATAACAAGGATTTTTGTAGTGATAATCAGGGAAGTTACTATCTAATCTATGTGTATATGATAAGGGTCTGTGTAGGTACTAATCAGAGAAGTGACTATATAATCTCTGGTATATGATAACAAGGCTTTGTATAGTTTTATTCATGGAAGTGACTATATAATCTCTGTATATATAATAAGGGTCTGTGTAGGTGATAATCAGGGAAGTGACTATCTAATCTCTGCATTTATGATAACAAAGCTTTGTGTAGTGGTAATCAGGGAAGTGACTATATAATCTCTGTGTATATGATAAAGGTCTGTGTAGGTGCTAATCAGGGAAGTTACTATCTTATCTCTGTGTATACGATAAGGCTCTGTGTTGTTGCTAATCAGAGGACGTGACTATCTAGTCTCTGGTATATGATAACAAGGCTTTGTGTAGTGATATTCAGGGAAGTGACTATATAATATCTGCGTATATGATAACAAAGCTTTGTGTAGGTGCTAACCAGGGAAGTGACTATGTAATCTCTGTGTATATGATAATGTCTGTGTAGGTGCTAATTAGGAAAGTTACTATATAATCTTTGGTATATGATAACAAAGCTTTGTGGGGAAGAGACTTATCTCTGTGTATATGATAAGGGTTTGTGAAGGTGCTAATCAGGGAAGTGACTATCTATTCTCTACGTTTATGATAACAAGGCTTTGTGTAGTGCTAATCAGGGAAGTGACTATCTAATCTCTTTGTATATGATAAGGGTCTGTGTAGATGCTAATCAGTGAAGTGACTATCTAATCTCTGAGTTTATGATAACAACGCTTTGTGTAGGTGCTAATCAGAGAAGTGACTATGTAATCCCTGTGTATATGATAACAAGGCTTTGTGTAGTGATATTCAGGGAAGTGACTATATAATCTCTGTGTATATGATAACAAGGCTTTGTGTAGTGATATTCAGGGAAGTGACTATACAATCTCTGTGTATATGATAAGGGTCTGTGTAGGTGCTAATCAAGAAAACGACTATATAATCTCTGGCATATGATAATGCTTTGTGTAGTGATTATCATGGAAGTGAATATATAATCTCTGTGAACAGGATAAGGGTCTGTGTAGGTGCTAATCAGGGAAGTGACTATCTAATCTCTGTGAATATGATAATGGTCTGTAAAGTGACTATCTAATCTCTGTGAATATGAAAACAAGGCTTTGTGTAGGTGATAATCAGTGAAGTTACTATATCATCTCTGGTATATGATAACAAGGATTTGTGTAGGTGCTAATCAGGGAAGTGAGTATATAATCTCTGCATATATGATAACAGGGCTTTGTGTAGTTATGATCAGGGAAGTGACTATATAATCTCTGTGTATATGATAAGGTTCTGTGTAGGTGCTAATCAGAGCAGTAACTATATAATCTCTGGTATATGATAACAAGTCTTTGTTTTGATGCTAATCAAGGAAGTGACTATATAATCTCTGTCTATGTGATAACAAGGCTTTGTGTAGGTGCTAATCAAGAAAGTGACTATTTAATCTCTGGTATATGATAACAAGGATTTTTGTAGTGATAATCAGGGAAGTTACCATCTAATCTATGTGTATATGATAAGGGTCTGTGTAGGTACTAATAAGAGAAGTGACTATATAATCTCTGGTATATGATAACAAGGCTTTGTGTAGTGATAATCATGGAAGTGACAATCTAATTTCTGCGTATATGATAGCAAGTCCTTATGTAGGTGCTAATCAGGGAAGTGACTATATAATCTCTGGTATATGATAACAAGGCTTTGTATAGTGTTATTCATGGAAGTTACTATATAATCTCTGTGTATATAATAAGGGTCTGTGTAGGTGCTAATCAGGGAAGTGACTATCAAATCTCTGTGTATGTGATATCAAGGCTTTGTGTAGGTGTTAATCAGGGAATGGACTATATAACCTCTGGTATATTATAACAAGGATTTGTGTAGGTGCTAAGCAGGGAAGTGACTATACAATCTCTGCATATATGATAACAAGGCTTTGTGTAGTGATAATCAGGGGAGGGACTATATAATCTTTGTGTATATGATAAGGGTGTGTGTAGGTGCTAATCAGGGAAGTGACAATATCATCTCTGGTATATGATAACAAGGCTTTGTGTAGTGATAATCAGGGACGTTAATATATAATCTCTGTGAACAGGATAAGTGTCTGTGTAGGTGCTAATCAGGGAAGTGACTATCTAATCTCTGTGTATATGAAAACAAGGCTTTGTGTAGGTGCTAATCAGTGAAGTTACTATATAATCTCTGGCATATGATAACAAGGATTTGTGTAGGTGCTAATCAGGGAAGTGACTATATAATCTCTGTCTATTTGATAACAAGGCTTTGTGTAGGTGCTAATCAAGAAAGTGACTATATAATCTATGGTATATGAAAACAAGGCTTTGTGTAGGTGCTAATCAGTGAAGTTACTATATAATCTCTGGTATATGATAACAAGGATTTGTGTAGGTGCTAATCAGGGAAGTGAGTATATAATCTCTACATATATGATAACAGGGCTTTGTGTAGTTATAATCAGGGAAGTGACTATATAATCTCTGTGTATATGATAATGGTCTGTGTAGGTGCTAATCAGAGAAGTAACTATATTATCTCTGGTATATGATAACAAGTCTTTGTTTTGGTGCTAATCAAGGAAGTGACTATATAATCTCTGTCTATTTGATAACAAGGCTTTGTATAGGTGCTAATCAAGAAAGTGACTATATAATCTCTGGTATATGAAAACAAGGCTTTGTGTAGGTGCTAATCAGTGAAGTTACTATATAATCTCTGGTATATGATAACAAGGATTTGTGTAGGTGCTAATCAGGGAAGTGAGTATATAATCTCTACATATATGATAACAGGGCTTTGTGTAGTTATAATCAGGGAAGTGAATATATAATCTCTGTGAACAGGATAACTGCCTGTGTAAGTGGTAATCAGGGAAGTGACTATATAATCTCTGTGTATATGATAAGTAACTATGAAATCTCTGGTATATGATAACAAGTCTTTGTTTTGGTGCTAATCAAGGAAGCAACTATATAATCTCTCTCTATTTGATAACAAGGCTTTGTGTAAGTGCTAATCAAGAAAGTGAGTGTATAATCTCTGGTATATGATAACAAGGCTTTGTGTAGTGCTATTTGGGGAAGTGATTATCTAATCTCTGTGTATATGATAATGGTCTGTGTAGGTGCTAATCAGGGAAGTGACTATATAATCTCTGATATATGATAAAAAGGCTTTGTGTAGTGATAATCAGTGAAGTGACTATCTAATCTCTGTGTATATGATAAGGGTCTGTGTAGGTGCTAATCCGGAAAGTGAGTATCTAATCTCTGGTATATGATAAAAAGGCTTTGTGTAGTGCTAATCAGGAAAGTGAACACACAATCTCTGCATATACGATAACTGTCTGTGTAGGTGCTAATCAGGGAGGTGACTATCTAATATCTGCGTATATGTTAACAAGGATTTGCATAGTGCTAATCAGGGAAGTGACTAATTTCTGTGTATATGATATGGGTCTGTGTAGGTGCTAATCAGGGAAGTGACTATATAATCTCTGCATATATGATAACTAGGTTTTGTGTAGTGCTAATCAGGGAAGTGACTGTATAATCTCTGTGTATATGATAAGGGTCTGTGCTGGTGATAATCAGGGAACTAACAGTGGGTAAAACTGCCTTCCAGTTTATAGCCTGCTACAGACCACCCTCCCAAACCCAGGAACCCCACTCAGCCTTCCTGAGAACACTGGAAAATATGAAGGTCTCTCCAAACACCATTATATTGGGTGACTTCAACTACCCAAACATAGACTGGGAGCATTACTCTAGCTCCAACACCCTAGCCCAAAGGTTCCTAGAATTTATAAACTCAAATGCTATGGAACAACTTGTTACCACTCCCACAAGAGGGGAAAACATACTGGACTTGATCATCACCAACATGGGGACTCTATGCTCCAGACCAGAAGTGTATCCCTCACTGGTAAGATCAGACCATAAACTAATCTCACTGGATATTCACATCCCAACCCCACCCCTGCCCAGAAAACCACAGTGAAAAACTTCTCTAAAGCAAATTTCACACTCCTCAAAACTGAGGTGGAATCCTTCAAAGCCCCGGCCTGTGGAAAATAATGCCCAGACCGCAGAATCCTTTATAAATACATTCTATGAACACCTTCAGGAATGCATGGATCATGATCCCAAATAAAACCAAGACCCAATCCTCCAAAGGCAGACGTCCTGTCTGGTGGACCCCAGCCATAAATAAACTATACAATAGAAGGAGGAAGCTACTAAATGATAGAGCAAAATCCCAAAAAGGGAAGGCATCACTGATCAGTATTAGCAAAAAACTACAGGCACACATAAAATTGTCTAAGGCCAGCTTCGAGAGAAAAATTGAACAGGACACTAAGGATAATCACAAGGCTTTCTTTAGTTATGTTAGGAACCTGGGTGGTAATTCCCAGATATGCTCAGAATTAGTCCAAAATGACAAAAAATACACCGAACCCACAGACATTGCCAACATCCTAGCTGACAGGTTTAGCACAAACTTCTCCCCCCCTCCCCACCAAAATGGCAAATATCTATCCCAGCAGAGTGCTGCCCCCCTGACATCTCAGATGCTCAGGTAAGAGACACCCTCTCCAAAGCAAAAAACACAGCATCAGTGGGACCAGATGGTGTCCCGGGCTGTGTCCTACATGAACTCCAAGACGAGCTAAACCCAAACATAAAACTACTGTTCAATCTCAGCCTTACTACATGATATGTGCCCAAAGAGTGGCGTACAGCAACAGTGGTCCCTCTCCATAAAGGTGGTGCCTCAAAGGATCCTGGAGACTATCACCCCATAAGCCTGACTAGCTTGATTTGCAAAGCTATGGAAAGGATCATCATGGACCTCAAAAATAAAGATATTGGGGACCTACAAACACTGGATCCTACCCAGTTCGGCTTTGTTAAGGGCAGATCCTGCCTCTTAAACCTGGTTGATTTCTTTGAAACAGTCACCAAGGCCATTGACGAGGGGAAGGTGGTCCACACAGCCTACCTGGACCTCGCAAAAGCCTTCGATACAATACCCCACTCAGGCATTATAGATAAGCTCACCAGCTTAAATATAAACCCCTATGTCACTAGATGTATTGCAAACTGGCTCAAGGACAGAACCCACATGGTTAGAATTGCTGGAGCCATGTCAGACTCCAAACCAGTTACAAGTGGTGTCCCACAAGGATCAGCCCGGGGACCTCTCTTGTTCGGTATATATTTCTCGGAGGTACAGGACAACACGGAAGGACTGTGGCTGACCAAGTTCGCAGATGACTGCAAACTGGGCATAATCGACTCTCCAGCCGACACAAGCATCCTCCAAAAGGGCCTCATAGAAACAGACAACTGGTGCCAGAGCCATGGCCTCAACCTAAATGCCAAAAAGTGTATAGTCATCCCCTTTGGCAAAACAAAGTGCCCACAAATTATCACATAGGTGGTAATCCATTAAGTACAGAAGAAGTAATTAGGGACCTGGGGACCCAAGTTGATAGCAATCTCTCATTTGACAATCATGTGGCCAAAGTGGTTAGAAAAACATTTTATATAGCCCACCTAATCATGAAGGGATTCACATCTAGATCAGGGGAGGTCATCGTCTTTACTCATCCGTCATCAGGCCCATAATTGAGTATTATGCCCCCTTTGGGATGTACCTTACCAGACACCTGCAGCAACTGGAAAGACCCCAAAAGTACATCACCAAGAGGATCCAAGGGCTCAAACAGATGCCATATGCTGCCCGGTGAAAGAAACTCCAGCTCTACTCAGTGGCATACCACCTGTTCAGAGGCGATCTGTGCCTGACGAGCAAAGCCATGTCCAACCTGGAATTAATGGACATGCTGCACCTCAGAAAATAAATCCCATCGAAGCTACGCGAGAGACATGAACCTCAGCACTGAAATAAATAGGACATGCTGGAGGGACAGATTCATAACCCAGAGGCTCCCTTCACTCTGGAATAAAATCCCAGTCCAGGTTAGGCAGAGTCCCTCATTGACTCTCTTCAAGAGGAATCTTGATGAGTGGATGGGCGATCGTAGGTTTACCCTGGGTATCACTTCTGTGTCACTGTTAGACAGAGGCACATATAACCCTAAAAAGGGCATAGCAAAATAAATTTAAAATGGGTGGCGAAAGCCAAACACATTCTGGCTAGGCTTATAAATGCCCTAGGGCAGATAGCCTAGTATGAACCTATGAACCTATGAAGTTACTATCTAATCTCTGCATTTATGATAACAAGGCTTTGTGTAGTGGTAATCAGGGAAGTGACTATATAATTTCTGTGTATATGATAAAAGTCTGTGTAGGTGCTAATCAGGGAAGTTGCTATCTTATCTCTGTGTATATGATAAGGTTCTGTGTCATTGCAAATCAGGGAATTGACTATATAATCTCTCGTATATGATAACAAGGCTTTGTATAGTGATATTCAGGGAAGTGACTATATAATCTTTGTTTATATAATAAGGGTCTGTGTAGGTGCTAATCAAGGATGTGACTATATAATCTCTGTTATATGATAACAAGGTTTTGTGTAATGATAATCAGGGAAGTGACTATATAATCTCTGTGTATAGGATAAGGGTCTGTGTAGATGCTAATCAGGGAAGTGACTATCTAATCTCAGGATATGATAACAAGGCTTTGTGTAGTTATAATCAGGGAAGTGTCTATATAATCTCTGTGTATATGATAAGGGTCTGTGTAGATGCTAATCAGAGAAGTAATTATATAATCTCTGTTATAATCAGGAAAATGACTATAATCTCATTGTGTATATGGAT